>NC_136261.1:170771142-170773642 GCF_964187855.1 Myxine glutinosa
AGGCTCAAGGCTGTAATAGCTGCCAAAGGTGCTTCAACCAAGTACTGAGTTAAGGCTCTGAATACTTATGTCAATGTGATATTTCAGTTTTTTCTTTTTAATAAATTTGCAAAACTTTCTAAAATCCTGTTTCTCTCTTTGTCATTATGGGGGTATTGAGTGTAGATTGATGAGGGAAAAAAATGAATTTAAACGATTTCAGCATAAGGCTGCAACATAAAATGTGAAAAAGTGAAGGGGTCTGAAAACTTTCTGAATGCACTGTATATGGATATGCATTCGGGACAACGTTATTTCTTACACAGAGTGGTATTTGAGGGCTTCATTTGGGGTATTTGGTAATAGCACTACGGTAATAATAATACAGATGGTAAACATAATATATTATGGATAAAATAAAATTTATAAGAGTAAACTCCTTCATGACAGCAGTGGAAGACGGAGTGAGAGCAGGCTTATCCTGCTGTAAAACGAAGGCAGAGCTCAGAGCATGTGCTCAGATTTTTTTTGCCCAAAACACGTACATGTGCATATATATATGGTCGATCTTTAATTCTCGACAAGCTTTCGACCAACAACTTGGGGACGACGAAGAAGAAGACCTTTGTTGGTCGAAAGCTTGTCGAGAATTAAAGATCGACCGTCCTGAAGCTACGTCCGCGTCTTATTTAATCTCCTGATTATTTATTTAATACAAATGAGACGCCCTGCTCGTACTGTGGAGTTTCTACTATTTCTCACAGTTATATATATATATATATATATATGTATAATTATATATATATATATATATATATATATATTATATATATATATAGTATATATAATATATATATATATATATATTTTATATATATATATATATATTATAATATATATATATAATATTTATATATTTATATATATATATATAATATATTATATATATATATAATATTATAGTATATATATATATATATATATATATTATATATATATATTATATATATTATATATATATATATATATAGTATATATATATATATATATATATATATATATACTGAAACGCAAAAGAAACTTACCACCTTTGAAACCTTTAAATATCAACAATAACACTGCGGTGTAGTAATGTGGTGAACTTATTTGTGGACAATAGTGTCCCTCACTGTCAGACAAAACGGTCACGGATGGTCACTTGAACCTTCAATGGTCACTTCATAGCACAGCTGTTGAACAGCCGTTTTGACTGTCAGTGATTAGCCAAGGGGTATGGGATGATTTTAATGAGCTGCACGTGATGTCTTGATATTGGCTTTAAAAAAGGCAGTGCAAAATGGGCATTTTGACCGAAAAAATTTGACCATTTTGACCAACTTCAAAAAGACCGAAAACGCAAAAGAAACTTACCACCTTTGAAACCTTTAAATATCAACAATAACACTGCGTGTAGTAAATGTGTGAACTTATTTGTGGACAATAGTGTCCCTCACTGTCAGACAAAATGGTCACGGATGGTCACTTGAACCTTCAATGGTCACTTCATAGCACAGCTGTTGAACAGCCGTTTTGACTGTCAGTGATTAGCCAAGGGGTACGGGATGATTTTAATGAGCTGCACGTGATGTCTTGATATTGGCTTTAAAAAGGCCAGTGCAAAATGGGCATTTTGACCGAAACATTTGACCATTTTGACCAACTTCAAAGAGACCGAAAACGCAAAAGAAACTTACCACCCTTTGAACCCTTTAAATATCAACAATAACACTGCGTGTAGTAATGTGTGAACTTATTTGTGGGACAATAGTGTCCTCACTGTCAGACAAAACGGTCATAGGATGGTCACTTGAACCTTCAATGGTCACTTCATAGCACAGCTGTTGAACAGCCGTTTTGACTGTCAGTGATTAGCCAAGGGGTACGGGATGATTTTAATGAGCTGCACGTGATGTCTTGATATTGGCTTTATAAAGGCCAGTGCAAAATGGGCATTTTGACCGAAAAATTTGACCATTTTTGACCAACCTTCATAAAGACTCGAAAACGCAAAAGAAACTTACCACCTTTGAAACCTTTAAATATCAACAATAACACTGCGTGTAGTAAATGTGTTGAACACTATTTGTGGACAATAGTGTCCTCACTGTCAGACAAAATGGTCACGTGATGGTCACTTGAACCTTCAATGGTCACTTCATAGCACAGCTGTTGAACAGACCGTTTTGACTGTCAGTGATTAGCCAAGGGGTACGGGATGATTTTAATGAGCTGCACGTGATGTCTTGATATTGGCATTAAAAAGGCCAGTGCAAAATGGGCATTTCAAATCAACCTGCCACGATTGTCAAGGGATCAACGGCAGCGTGCCCTGGGCATGCTGCAAGGCGGACTGGAGCTACCGTGAGGTGGCACGTCGCCTTGGTTGTTCACACCAGACGATATCGGCCCTGGTGGACAGAGACACCTCTCCACAACTCTGCAGATGACAGACCTCGATCAGGGAGGCCAAGAGTCACCACTT
>NC_136261.1:170778642-170923642 GCF_964187855.1 Myxine glutinosa
AAGCTGGCTAGCATGGGTTTTGAATCCCCACTCAGTTATAAACGGTCATCCCAAGTTTCACAGGCGAGTACTGCAAAACTGCAATACACCACCTTATTTAACATTTCCAAGTACTGCAAAACTGGAGCATCTTGGAAGTGACAAAAAGCTGAATTGTATTCTACAGTGTTAATATCTATAATTTAATTTGAATAAAATAAAGATTGCAAAGGTCGAACAACAAAAAATTCCACAAGTTTACCGCCGTTGATGCAGTGGCTATTACACCACCCTATCTAACACATTACATTAGTCATTCACGCCTGTAGTTTGTGTCCTTTATGACGTACTTAAAAACAGTAAGTTTCCTGTTTGGAACGATTTTCTTTTTTTTTTTGATTGCCACACAGGGAGACAGAGTAAAAATGTTATCTCATTCCTCTCTGCGCATGTGTGATCGGGATGAATTCAGAGACAAAGTACTGTTACATAGCAAAAGTATGTTTTGTGTTCCAATTCCTGTTCCGATTCATGTTCAAAGATACAACATTCAATTTAAATTAAGTCGTTCCTCGACAATAAACTGACATTTATGGACGGGACAGACGTGAACTAATTGTTTAACCCCGCTTTTTCGCTTCACGTGTGAGGGGTAATAAATCAGAAAAAAATAGTTCCACTTAATAAGTCTTTGTACTTGTGTAATGGGGAAAAAAGAGACTTTTCTTGGACTATTGTGTCTTTCTCATTTGTTGATCTTTTTGAATGCCACACTTCTGTATTTGTTTAATGGAAGTTTTTGGAGGATGTAATCCATTATTAAAAGAAGTTAAAAAAATAAAAAAGTACTATCAATAGAGAACTGTCCTCAATATTACTCCACATCCACTTATTAGGCATGAGCAAAGGAGAGGGCTGCAGCGTACGGTAGGTGTGTGAACCAGTGACATTCTACCAACAATCTTGATCTCTGATCATCAATTTGGATTCAGACCAGGTCACTCTACTCTGGACATGCTGCTTCTGCTTTCTCAACAATGGATGGAGGTCCTCAATGCCAAACAGGAAATTAGAGCAGTCTCCCTTGACATATCACGTGCGTTCGATACGGTCTGGCACCCCGCTCTGCTCACCAAACTCTCCTCTTTTGGTATCCATGGAAATCTCCACGCATGGCTGGCGGACGTCCTCTCTAGTCGTAGTCAACGTGTGGCCCTGAATGGGTTTCTCTCATCTCCTCTTCCTGTTCAGGCTGGAGTTCCACAAGGCAGTGTTCTGGGCCCTGTGCTTTTTCTGGTCTTCATCAATGATCTCTCTGACTCTCTTGAAAATCCTCTGTATCTCTTTGCTGATGACTCTACTCTCTGTCGCTGCATTCTTCATCCCTCAGATCGGCAGTCTGCTGCCTCCTCACTCTCTGCAGACCTGGACAAAATCACAGACTGGGCAAACAAGTGGAACATGTCTTTCAATCCTGACAAATCTCACACTCTTACGATGTCTCTCCGAAAAGACCGACTGGACAACCCTCCCATCCACTTTCTGAATAATCCTCTCCAAGAAGTTCTGTCACTCAAGCTTTTGGGTCTCACTATCTGCCATGATCTTTCCTGGGAAAACCACATTTCAAATCTGGCCTCCAAAGCCAGTCGCCGACTGGGCATCCTCCGTCGTGCGAAGTCCTTCCTTGGCACACCTGAGCTCCTCACCACATACAAGGCTTTCATCCACAGCTCAATGGAATACTGCTCTCCCCTCTGGGCTGGTGCTCCTGCCTCACACCTAGCTCGTCTTCACGCTGTTGAAACCAAAGCATTCAGAATCATTGGAATCTCCCGCGATGAAGCTAACTCCAAGGGCCTCTCACTCACTCACCCACAGGCAGGTTGGTGGTCTTTCCATCTTCTACCGACTCCTCTCTGGCCTTGCCCCCCCCAGCTCTCTCTGGGCTCTGTCCCGCAAATATTCCTACAGGTCGCACAAGATCTGCCTGCAACCCTCTTATGGTCAAACTGCCAAAATCAAGACTCTCTGCTCACCTTCACTCCTTCATTCCTCTTTTCTCCCACCTCTGGAACAAACTCCCTCACTCTCTTCAATCCCACACCACCCTCCAGGTCTTTAAAACAGCTGTTCACCACCATCTCTTATCTTCCCCCATCCAAAACCTTGATCTTTTCTACCCCCGCTAATTTCACCCCAAATCCACTTTTTTGAAATACCAACTTCTGTCCTGGAAGTCCTTGGTGTCCTTGTGTTTTATACTTCTCCCTCCACCCCCCCCCCTTCCCACGCCTCCTCCCCCCAAGCCCTCTCCCTTCCACACATCTCCCTGCTCTCAAATGTTGTGTTTGTGTGCTTCCCCTTTTCTCACCATCTTGTTTTCCGCTCCCTCTTTTTATATATTTTGTTTGTCTGGTTGATTTGTTTGTGAAGTAAATGTTAGCTCTTTCACGAGCCTCGATTCAGTATACAAAACAAAACAAAACAAAAAAAGGATCTAACTGTACTCGAAGAAACTTGTTATGCATCAGATACCATTCAATCAAGTGTTATTTGCATTTTATAACCCACACTTTTAGCTCGGCCATTGTCAAAGTCTCTGATGGATCATCATCCATCATGCAGTGAACATATCCTGATGTATATCACATCACATTTGGTGAGTTTGGACTTTGTTCTTTTACCGCATATGTTGTCAAAAGTATCAGATTTGTGTATTTTCCTGAGAGTCCTGTAAATAACTCCCATTCAAACATGAGATCGGTCTGCAATCTGCCGCGTGGAGTCACCCTCACTAGCTAACACTTGGATTTCTATATGCCTGTCAAATGACATTTCCTTTCCAAGTGCCACAGTACATTCAGCAAAAAATAGCAACACCTATATTTTTATAGTTCTACAGGTGTGACACTTTATGATTGCTTGAATGACAATCGATTGTAACATGGTATATCAAGACATAACCGTACCACGGAGCAACAGATACCATTGCAGAGAGATGTGCACAGACTTGTTATGCATCAGATGCCATTCTATCACGTGCTATTTGTATTTTATACACAGTTTTTCCTCTATCCCATAATTATTTTCAAAGAGCAAAGAACCCTTCCTGATGGACGAGTTAATTCCCACAGAAGTGGTGTAGTATTTTTGTACGACTTGAAAATCAGCGAGGAACCACAGCAGTCTCAACAAATACCGCAATTTTCCAATAATTATAAACTGCAGTTTATTCACAAACTTTGTGGTCAAAACAATTCAGTGTGGCTAATACATGAGCGTGGCTTACGTTTCGCCCGGTGGTGTTAATTTGTTCCCATTCTATTTTCCCACTATGCTACAATGGAATCCTTGCTAACAAAAAACATATATTTGCTAATCTGGATTGTCCATCGCTGCAGTGTTCTAACAGGCCAAGTTGTCACATGTCCCGGAAAAAATTTGTAACAGGATGTCTTTTTACAGCTGTGGTTTATACATTAGGTCGTTTTCCAAATATATCGGTACTAAGGGAATTACGCTTGAACATGATGCCGTTTATAATTGGGAAATTGTGGTCGTAGTGACCATTGCGTAGGCTTAGTGTTGGGGGTGGTGGGGAGGGGGGGAGAGGGAGTTGAGGACTTGAAGAAGAAAGGGTGAGTGGAAAACAGAGAGTTGGAGTTAGTCAGGTTCACTATGTTTTTTCGTTCAAAATTTTGGAGATTAGCAAAACTATACATTTTTGGAATATTCAGAGCATGAGGAATCCAAAAATTAATGTTTACATTTGCGTAGATACCTTTGCGAAAATGACACTCAGGACAGTGATGAAGATCTGTAAAAGCATATTCCTGAACGGTATAGACCTCGTAGATCCTGTGTATAGGACTTATAGTTCAATCTGATACTACCTATAACTTCCTAGAACAACCTATAACTTCAAAGGACTTGCAATATCATGTATTATGTAATAGAGTTATATCACAAATATAAAGACAATGGTTTTCAATTACCTTTGTTTGTTGCTTTTCTATAATCCTGAGCACTATTTTGAGGCCTTTATTGGGGATTCCTTGACCCAGAAAACATAGGATTAGCATATTTAATTAAGTTTCCAGGTTGACTAGAAGCCGAGATCGCGCAAAATATGTATTTTATGGCGGCCATTTTCAAAATCCAAAATGGCGGCCATGCAGGTGTCTGTGCAAATGCCAACATTGATTTTCAGATTCTCCATGCTCTGAAGATTCCAAAAATGTACAGGTTTGCTAATCCCAAAATTTTGAAAGAAATTATATTTGTTAACATAGTGAACCTGACTATCTTCATCACTGTCCTGAGTGTCATTTTCGCAAAGGTGTCTACGCAAATGTAAACATTAATTTTTGGATTCCTCATGCTCTGAATATTCCAAAAATGTACAGTTTTGCTAATCTACCAAAATTTTGAACGAAATTATATTTGTTAACATAGTGAACCTGACTAAGTGGGGTGAGGGTAGGGAGGGAGGTGGCTTTGTGGACTTGGGGGAGAGTTCTCCAACATATATATATGAGTACACCCCTACATTTATCATTACTTCAAATACTTAAAATTAGAATCAGGTGCACCAGCTCAGGTGCAAATGATCAGAACATCGTTAGAGAGGATCTTGGAGGAACCTGTCTTATTTGAACCTCAGACATTTAGTTTGGTTTGCTCTTTGTTGTTGAAGTGTGCGGCATCACCATGCCGAGATCAAAAGAGCTCTCTGAGGCCTTCAGAAAGAAGGTTATAGATGCCGACGAGTCTGGGAAGGGATTTAAAAAGATCTCCAAACAATTTGAAATCAATCATTCGACTGTCCGGAAGATCATCTACAAGTGGAGAAGATTCCAAACAACTGCCAACTTTTTCAGGCCAGGCCGCCCCAGCAAGTTCAGCCCGAGAGCAGACCGCAAGATGCTGAAAGAAGTGTCTAAGAACCCCAGAATGTCATCACGGGACCTACAGGTAGTTCTTGCCACTGTTGATGTCAAAGTGCACGAGTCTACCATTAGACAGAGACTGCACAAATTTGATCTACATGGGAGGTGTGCTAGGAGGAAACCTTTGCTGTCCAGAAAGAACTTCAGGGCAAGACTAAAGTTTGCCAATGAACACCTCGGCAAAGACCAGCACTTCTGGAACAATGTGCTCTGGACAGATGAGTCAAAGGTAGAGCTATTTGGCCACAGTACCAGAAGACGTGTTTGGCGAAAACCAAAGACAGCATTTGACCACAAGAACCTGATACGAGCTGTAAAGTATGGTGGTGGAAATATTATGGTTTGGGGCAGCTTTGCTGCATCAGGGCCTGGGCAGCTCACCATCACAGAATCCACTATGAATTCTTCATTGTATCAGAGGGTGCTTGAGGATAATGTGAGGCCATCTGTCGGAAAGTTGAAGCTCAACCGAAGGTGGACCTTGTAACATGACAATGACCCTCAACATACCAGTAAATCCACCAAGGAATCGCTGAAAAGAAAGAAATGGAGGGTTCTGGAATGGCCAAGTCAAAGCCCGGATCTAAATCCCATCGACATGTTGTGGGTGGATTTTAAACGAGCTGTGCATGCAAGAAACCCCTCAAACATCGCACAGCCGAAATAATTCTGCATGGAGGAGTTGGCAAAATTTTCTCCCAGGCGATGTCAGAGACGTACACAGTTATAAGAAACGCCTACTTGAGGTTGTTTCTGCCAAAGGGGGAAATACCACCTATTAGAGCAAAGGGTGTACTTACTTTTTCCACATGTGAAATTTACATTTATGTTTATTTAAATTATACAATGGACTACAAAATGTAAGAAAAAAATAAAAAAAAAATAACCACCTTTAGAGGCCATTTTTCCCCGCAAAGCGGGGGTTGGCCTTTTTCGGGAACCGTGGTTGTTGTTGTTTTTCGGTCCCCTTTTTGAAGCAATGTTTTACGGCCGGATGCCCTTCCTGAAGCCAACCCTTTTTGCCGCCTTTAATGACAAACAGGGAATTACCAGTGAACTGGTACTCAATTAGCCGACCTCGGAAGGATGACAGGCTGAGACAACCCCCCTGGCGTTAATTCAGTGATCGACCGGGATTCGAACCCAGGATCCTAGGATCCTAAGCCGGCACCCTAGCCGCTAGCCCAACACCAGGGTATAACACAGCCAGGACTACAAAATGTAAATGTTTCATGATATTTGTTATATTATATCACCTTTATCTATCAATATTGTTGAAATGAAGATCAAATCGCTGTATGTTGAAATATGTTGAAAAAGTCAAAACTTTACATGGGGTGTACTTACTTTTTCACGTGACTGTATATTTCACGTAACTGCCGCAAATCGACATATACTCAGTTATAACTCAGTTATATATATATATGTATATATATATATATATATATATATATATATATATATATATATATATAATTATATATATATATATACAGTATATATATATATATATCCACACACAGACTTTTTTTTTTGTTTGTTTTTGTTTTGTATACAAGATCGAGGCTCGTGCGAACATTAATCACACAGAAAGACAAACCGACACATAAAACATATAACATAGGGAGCGGTAGACAAGATGGGGAGAGAGGGGGAAGGACACAAACACAACATTTGAGAGCAGGGACCGAGAGACATGGAGACATCGAGAGATCTGAGAGAGGGCGAGGGTTTGGGGGGGGGGGGGGCGTGGGAAGGGGGCGGTGGGAGAGGTATAAAACATATGGACACTGCCAGGACTTCCAGGAAAGAAGTTGGAATTTCAAACAAGGTGGATCTGGGGTGAATTAGCGGGGGTAGAAAAGATCAAGGTTTTGGATGGGGGAAGATAAGAGATGGTGGTGAACAGCTGTTTTAAAGACCTGGAGGGAGGAGTGGGATTGAAGGGAGTGAGGGAGTTTGTTCCAGAGGCGGGAGAAAAGAGGAATGAAAGAGTGAAGGTGAGCAGAGAGCCGAGATTTCGGCAGTTTAACCATCAGAGGGTTGCTGGCAGATCTTGTGCGACCTGTAGGAATATTTGGGGGACAGAGCACAGAGAGAGCTGGGGGTGCAAGGCCGGAGAGGAGTCGGTAGAAGACAGAAAGACCACCTACCTGCCTGCGGTGAGTGAGTGAAAGGCCCTCAGAGATAGCTTCATTTAACTTCATTTAACATTTAACTTGGCATTTAATATGGAATATTTTTTTTTTCTTGACTTGGGTTTACTTTCTGAACTCAGTATATCAATCTGGTGAGTTTATTTTACCCTTCGGTGATGTCTTTGTTGAAAGAACCATGTCACTGATTGTCTTTCGCAGCAAGAAGTCAATATCAGGATTATATCACAGGTGGTGTGACAAAATTTAAGGACAGGTACATTTGACGATTGGCTTCACAATCGGGTATATAAGGGTTGTTGCGTTCTGTATTAGTGGAAAACAACTGTTGCACGTCTACAAAAGTTATTGCCGCTTCCTCTGGAGATGGTCCGTCAACTTGGCAATGCTGTTTGTCATGGAGTGGTGGCTTTACGAAATTCTGGCATGAAACAGCTTGCTATTGCTCGGCAGTATGGCATCACTCAAGGTCAGGTGTCAAAGATCCTGAAACGAAATGCTCAGAGGAGTGTCCCTACTCCAATACCGAGGCCAGGACGTCCACGCAGCACAAGGAGAGATGATCGCCAGCTGCACCGGTTAGTCTGCAATGGCCGTACCAAGTCAGCTAATCGGCTTAGGGCTGAGTGGCAGCAACTGAAAAATGTGCCTGTATCCAGAAGGCTAGTCAACCAACGATTGGTTCAAGCAGGCTATCGTGCCAGGCGTCCCCTGAGAAAGCCACGCCTGACCAGACAACACAGCCAGCGCCGATTGCAGTGGGCCAGAGAGCACCGTCAATGGCAGCCAGGACACTGGAATCACGTGACCTTCAGTGACGAGTCTAGATTTCTGGTCTATCGTCAAGATGGCCGCATCCGAGTGCGCAGACAAGTGCATGAAGCCCACAACGAAGATTGTATAGTGCCAAGATTCCAAGCTGGAGATGGTGGGGTGACCGTTTGGGCTGCTTTTCATGCAGGGGGCAAAACTGACCTGGTTGTTCTGAATGGAAACCTGAACCAGTTCAAGTACAGGGTCATTCTGGAAGAAACATTGCTTCCATTTGCTCGTGCAGCCTTTCGAGGAAACTTTGTCTTCCAAGATGACAATGCACGGCCTCATCGTGCTCGCATGATCCAACACTTTCTTGCTGACCGTGGTGTAGAGCATATGGAGTGGCCTGCCATGTCCCCGGATATGAATCCGATAGAGAACTTGTGGGCACAATTAACGCGTCAAATCGACAACTTGGACCAGAAGCCTACCTCTGTGCGTGAATTGCAGCAGCCTATTGTCACTGCATGGCAAGCGATTCCTGTCCAAACCTTGGCAAATCTCGTGAACAGCATGCCTCGACGTGTACGTGCTCTCCTGAATGCTCGTGGGGATTACACGAAGTACTGAACTGCAATTTTACTGTCCGTAATCCCAGTCATAATTTAGCTTTTGTTTTTGTTGAAAAAAAATTTGGCTAATGTGCAAAATAAAGAGATACTTATGGAAAACGTACCGAAGTTTAAGACAGTACAGTCCGTGAATTGAGTTCGATATCAGTTTACATCACTTTCAAGGATCGATTTATTTGCTTCAAAATGTCAAATGTGTTTTTTGTTTCTTTTAAAGGTCACATTAACAAAATCTGGAATAATTTCAACATAATTCTAATGAACATTTGGTTCGAAGTCATCTTGAAAAGTAAGTTCACCCCCACAAAAAAATATCCATATTAAATGCTAAGTCTGTATGTATGTATTATTGTATATATATATATATATATATATATATATATATATATATATATATATATATATATATATATATATATATATATATATATATATATCTATATATATCTATATATATATATATCTATATATATATCTATATATATATATATATATATATATATATATATATATATATATATATATATATATATATATATATATATATATACATATATAAATATATATATATATATATATATATATATATATATATATATATATATATATATATATATATATATATATATATACATATATATATATATATATATATATATACATATATATATATATATATATATATATATATATATATATATATATATATATATTTATATATATATACAGACTTGGCATTTAATATGGAATATATATTTTTTCTTGACTTGGGTTTACTTTCTTAACTCAGTATATCAATCTGGTGAGTTTCTTTTACACTTTGGTGATTTATTTGTTAAAAGAACCATGTCACTGATTGTCGCAGCAAGAAGTCAACAACAGGATTATATCACAGGTGGCGTGGCAAAATGTACGGACAGGTGCATTTGATGATTGGCTTCACAGTCGGGTATACAAGGGTTGTTGCGTTCTGTATTAGTGGAAAACAACTGCTGCACGGCTCCAAAAGTTCTTGCCGCTTCCTCTGGAGATGGTCCGTCAACTCGACAATGCTGTTTGTCATGGAGTGGTGGCTTTACGAAATTACGGCATGAAACAGCGTGCTATTGCTCGGCAATATGGCATCACTCAAGGTCAGGTGTCAAAGATCCTGAAACGAAATGCTCAGAGGGGTGTCCCTACTCCAATACCGAGGCCAGGGCGTCCCCGCAGAACCACAAGGAGGGATGATCGCCAGCTGCACCGGTTAGTCCGCAATGGCCGTACCAAGTCAGCTAATCGGCTTCGGGCTGAGTGGCAGCAACTGACAAATGTGCCTGTATCCAGAAGGCTAGTCAACCAACGACTGGTTCAAGCAGGCTATCGTGCCAGGCGTCCCCTGAGAAAGCCACGCCTGACCAGACAACTCCGCCAGCGCCGATTTCAGTGGGCCAGAGAGCACCGTCAATGGCAGCCAGGACACTGGAATAACGTGATCTTCAGTGATGAGTCTAGATTTCTGGTCTATCGTCAAGATGGCCCCGTCCGAGTGTGCAGACAAGTGCATGAAGCCTACAACAAAGATTGTATAGTGCCAAGAGTCCAAGCTGGAGGTGGTGGGGTGACCGTTTGGGCTGCTTTTCATGCAGGGGGCAAAACTGACCTGGTTGTTCTGAATGGAAACCTGAACCAGTTCAAGTACAGGGCCATTCTGGAAGAAACATTGCTTCCATTTGCTCGTGCAGCCTTTCGAGGAAACTTTGTCTTCCAAGATGACAATGCACGGCCTCATCGTGCTCGCATGATCCAACACTTTCTTGCTGACCGTGGTGTAGAGCATATGGAGTGGCCTGCCATGACCCCGGATATGAATCCGATAGAGAACTTGTGGGCAGAATTAACGCGTCAAATCGACCACTTGGACCAGCAGCCGACCTCTGTGCGTGAATTGCAGCAGGCTATTGTCACTGCATGGCAAGCGATTCCTGTTCAAACCTTGGCAAATCTCGTGAACAGCATGCCTCAACGTGTACGTGCTCTCCTGAATGCTCATGGGGGTTACACGAAGTACTGAACTGTAATTTTACTGTCCGTAATCCCAGTCGTAATGGAACTTTTGTTTTTGTTAAAAAAAAATTGGTTAATGTGCAAAATAAAGAGATACTTCTGGAAAACGTAAAGAAGTTTAACACAGTACTGTCCATGAATTGAGTTCGTTATCAGTTTACATCACTTTCAAGGATCAATTTATTTGTTTCGAAATGTCAAATGTGGTTTTTGTTTCTTTTAAAGGTCACATTAACAAAATCTAGAATAATTTCAACATAATTCCAATGAACTTTTGGTTCTAAGACATCTTGAAAAGTAAGTTCACCCCCACAAAAAAATATTCCATATTAAATGCCATCTGTATATATATATATATATATATATATATATATATATATATATATATATATATATATATATATATATATATATATATATATATATACATGTGTGTATATAATATATATATATATATGTGTGTATATATAATATAATATATATATATATATATATATATATATATATATATATATATATATATATATATATATATATATATATATTTATATATTTATATATACAGTGCGTATCAAAAAAAAGGTAATCCGAATTCAAGGGGTTAATATGCAAAGGTTATTTAGTTTGACAATTTACATTTGGTTTACCAATTATGAGGAGATCCTCAGCTTTCCATTGATGCCTTTCATGCATCATTGCTGTCACACATGACCGAGTACATGTTCATTGAAAATGACAAGTTCAAATCGCATTTTTACAAGTTTGGCTAATCGGTGCAAGACAGTTTGAAATGGACGCATTACTTGTCGACTGCCAAGTTGATTATGTAAAATTGTTAAGCTGGTCTGGTAATCGTCGGTTGCGTCATCCTTTGTTTAAGATGGGTACTTAATATGGGCCTACAGCGTATGGGTTTAGAGACAGTCTGAGTCATTGAAAAGATGGTTCAACTTACGACTGAACAGCAGACCTTCATGGTTACAACCTTTCACCAAACTGGAGGTTTGCAGCGAACTCGTGATGCGTTCAGGGAACGTTTCCCAGAACGGGAGCCTCTAGCAGCCAAAACCATCTGGGCGAATGTTAGAAAATACCAAGAGCATGGCACTAGCCAGCCTCAACCGCAACAAGGGGAATTCTTGTAGGAGGCGCACTGGGCGATCGGAAATGAACATTGCAGCAGTAAGGCAGAAAGTTTTGGAGCATCCTGGGGATACCAGCGCAAGAAGAAATGGGACGGGATTGCCTTTTATTTTATTTTTTTATTTTTATTTATTTATTTATTTTTTTTATTTATTTATTTTTTTTTTTTTTGTATACAATATCGAGGCTCGTGAAAGAGCGAACATTAATCACACAGAAAGACAAACCGACACATAAAACATATAACATAGGGAGCGGTAGACAAGATGGGGAGAGAGGGGGAAGGACACAAACACAACATTTGAGAGCAGGGACCGAGAGACATGGAGACATCGAGAGATCTGAGAGAGGGCGAGGGCTTTGGGGGGGGGGGGGGGGGGGGCGTGGGAAGGGGGCAGTGGGAGAGGTATAAAACATATGGACACTGCCAGGACTTCCAGGAAAGAAGTTGGAATTTCAAACAAGGTGGATCTGGGGTGAATTAGCGGGGGTAGAAAAGATCAAGGTTTTGGATGGGGGAAGATAAGAGATGGTGGTGAACAGCTGTTTTAAAGACCTGGAGGGAGGAGTGGGATTGAAGGGAGTGAGGGAGTTTGTTCCAGAGGCGGGAGAAAAGAGGAATGAAAGAGTGAAGGTGAGCGGAGAGCCGAGATTTCGGCAGTTTAACCATCAGAGGGTTGCTGGCAGATCTTGTGCGACCTGTAGGAATATTTGGGGGACAGAGCACAGAGAGAGCTGGGGGTGCAAGGCCGGAGAGGAGTCGGTAGAAGACAGAAAGACCACCTACCTGCCTGCGGTGAGTGAGTGAAAGGCCCTCAGAGATAGCTTCATCGCGGGAGATTCCAATAATTCTGAAAGCTTTGGTTTCAACAGCGTGAAGCCGAGCTAGGTGTGAGGCAGGAGCACCGGCCCATAGGGGAGAACAGTATTCCATTGAGCTGCGGATGAAAGCCTTGTATGTGGTGAGGAGCTCAGGTGTGCCGAGGAAGGACTTCGCACGACGGAGGATGCCCAGTCGGCGACTGGCTTTGGAGGCCAGCTTGGAAATGTGGTTTTCCCAAGAAAGATCATGGCAGATAGTGAGACCCAAAATCTTGAGCGACAGAACTTCTTGGAGAGGATTGTTGAGAAAGTAGATGGGAGGGTTGTCCAGTCGATCTTTTCGGAGAGACATAGTAAGAGTGTGAGATTTGTCAGGATTGAAAGACATGTTCCACTTGTTTGACCAGTCTGTGATTTTGTCCAGGTCTTCAGAGAGTGAGGAGGCAGCAGACTGCCGATCTGAGGGAAGAGGAATGGAGCGGCAGAGAGTGGAGTCATCAGCAAAGTGATAGAGAGGATTTTCGAGAGAGTCAGAGAGATCATTGATGAAGACCAGAAAAAGCACGGGGCCCAGAACACTGCCTTGGGGAACTCCAGCCTGAACAGGAAGAGGAGATGAGAGAAACCCATTCAGGGCCACACGTTGACGACGACTAGAGAGGAAGTCCGCCAGCCATGCGTGGAGATTTCCATGGATACCAAAGGAGGAGAGTTTGGTGAGCAGAGCGGGGTGCCAGACCGTGTCGAAGGCACGTGATATGTCGAGGGAGACAGCTCTAATTTCCTGTTTGGCATTGAGGACCTCCATCCATTGTTGAGACAGCAGAAGCAGCATGTCCAGAGTAGAGTGACCTGGTCTGAAACCAAATTGATGATCAGAGATCAAGCCATTGGAGAAGAGGAAATATTTCATATCAGAAGCAATGATGGATTCCATGACTTTGCTGATAATTGGGAGAAGGCTGATTGGTCTGTAGTTGCTAGGATCTGTTTTTGCACCTTTTTTGTGCAAAGCGGTGATGTTGGCTGATTTCCAAGCAGATGGCAGTTGACCTTGAGCAAAAGAGAGGGTGAAGAGAACAGAGAGAGGGTGAGATAGAGCAGCAGGGCAGTTTCGGGCTTTGTGAAAGGAAATGAGATTTCCTTCCGTTGGATTTGCTTTCCAGGAGACGCAGGCAAGTTGTTTCTGGGCAACAGCTTCACCACAAGATTCCGTGTACCATGGACGGGAGGAAGGGTATGACAACTGAAGACGAGATGGGATAAATCTGTGCATGAGAGAGAGCAATTTACTTTGGAAGAATTCCCAGGATGAGTTGATGTCAGAGGTGGTAGAGATGGGAGACCAGTCCAGATGATTGATGGCTGCTTGAAGACCGTGCCAGTTGGCCTGAGTGAAATGCCAGACTCGTCGACGCTGAGCAGGCTCCCTGAGGATGGTCAGAGAGATGTCCACTTTAACAAGGACATGATCAGATGTTCCGATCGGAGCAGAAGAAGAGCAGCAGACATTTTCAGGGAAGTTAGTCATAACCAAGTCCAGAAGAGAAGATGTTCCGTTGACTGAGATCCGGGTCGGGAAATTGACAGATTGTGTCAGTCCCAGTGAGTCGCAGAAGTCCTTTGCTGAGGAGCCATGGCTGGTGAGAGAGGTACCCACACCCAGCCAACTGGCATGATGACAGTTGAAATCACCACATATGAGGAAGAGAGAGTTGGGATGAGTAGATAGAAGTTGGTCCATGTCATCAGACAGCGAGATGTAGATGGAGTCATCACTGTTTGGTGGACGGTACAACACACATATGAACAAGAGGTGGGAGCGAAGGGGAAGCCGTAGCCAGAGGTATTCCTGGGGGTGAGGTGGAGAGAGTGCAGTGCAGGGCGAGTGAGGAAGAGAGTTTTTGATAAAGATAGCAACCCCGCCTCCAGGACGAGGCTCAGGTCTATCATACCGGAGGAGGGAGTAGCCCGGGAGAGATACTATGGAATCAGAGACATCATAAAGGAGGAAAGTTTCTGTTAAGCAGATCACGTCTGGTTTGACAGAAGCAACCTGTATGGAGAGATCGGTTAAGTTTGAACGAAGGCCCCGGATGTTTGAGGTCCATACCGTTAATGAAGAGGAAGGGGGAGCATCAGATACAGAACAGGGGGGAGGAGGGGTAGGGTAAGATGTGGAAGAGGTGGAAGAGGTAGGGAGAGCTGTTGAAGGTGTGTCAGAGATTTCAGAATAGCTCGGAGAAAGGGAAGGATGGGGCGGACAAAAGGTTTGATGGTGATTGGGTGAGCCACAATGAGGTGTTATTTGAGGAGGGGGAAGAGCGAGGCAGAAGGTTGGGGGAGATGGAGGTGAGAGTTTGAAGGGGGAAGAAGCGGGGAGGACGCTTTGAGGAGGGGGAGTGAGCGGGGGGAAATTGAGAAGCAATGAGGGTGGGGAGATTTGAAGGGGAGGGGTGAGGGGGGAGTTTGGGAGGGAAGGGACAAGGGGAGGGATTTGAAAGGGATGGGATATGGGGGAGATTTGGAGGGGAGGGGTGAGGCAGGAGTCTAGGAGGGGAGGGGCGAGGGGGCGTCTTGGCGGGGAGGGGTGAGGGGGTAGTTTAGGAGGGAGGGGGCAAGGGGGGAGATTTGAAAGGGATGGGTGATGGGGAAGATTTGGAGGGGAGGGGTGATGGGGAAGATTTGGAGGGGAGGGGTTATGGGGAAGATTTGGAGGGGAGGGGTGAGATTGGATTTTTGAAAGTGTACGATTTATGGGAAACGAACATTTATTGCAAAATGAGTTTCTTGTGACCTTCGAGTTAAAAATACGTTTAAGGACGCTGGATGGAGGATGGAGTGCAGGAGAGTTTAGGGAATGTAGAACAAAGGCACTATAGGAGATGGATATTTTTTTGGGGATGAATTGATTTGGTGAGCAAGTCGAAAGCAGCCTTTTAAAGAAGAAGAAGAAAAAGGTGTTATAAAATATGACGGAATACATAACTTGAGGGGAAAGTGTAAACATTGAAGGTTAATGAGTGAAAACTATCTGGGGAAATGGGGGAGAAACACGTGGTCGAAGAACGAACGAACGAATAAGAATGAATAAACGAATGAGAACAGAGAAGGAAATGTTTTTTTTTTTTGTTTTTTTTTTTTGAGTTGAGATTTACACAAGGAAGTAGGCTATGGGTGAAAAGACTGGGAATACAGAGAACGAAAGTTATTGGATCACAAACGACGGACCACTGAGAGAAAAACAAAGCCTCAAGGTTGTACAGTGCACACTGTACAAGGCCTTGCTCGCGACACGGCAAACAGACGATCAATTTATGAAAGATAAACACCGAGAAACAACCAAAGTTGCACACAATAACTTCACACACCGAAAGATAAATACAGTTTCGACAAAATACAATTGTGAACAGACTTAACTTCGAAAAACGTGGAGACCGTGTGGAGCTTCGAAAATCCCTGCCGCCGTCTCCAAGATCTCGCGAGATCTCCGATCTGCCTTCGGCAACATTCAACCGAATTACAAGACTGGACCTCCACCAACATCCATATCAGATTCACATCCGGCATCAACTTACGCCACGGGATTTTGCCAGGAGGCTGGTGCTTGCCGGATGGTTGATAGCACATTGCGAAGCAGATGTCAATTTCCTGCGGTATCTCGTTATTGGCGACGAAGCTGCTTTCGCCATGGACTGCAAGGTCAATACCCATAATGTTCTTGAATATGCACCGACAGGACAACCCCCGGAATTTAATTTTGACACCAACATGAATCGACAAAAGTGAACTGTTTGGTTGGGACTTTGTGGAAGTGGTCAGGTGATTGGACCATTTTTCTTTCAAAGGAATGTCAATGGTAACAGGTATCTGCAGATGATCAATGATGAAGTTTTACGGCAGCTGGAGGAGAAATTTGAGCGACAGGTTCGTGGTGTCTTCAGATATCTCTGGTGGGCCCAGGACGGCTCCCCAACACATCATCTTATCGCTGTCCGAGATCGACTGAGGGAACTCTTTGGAGACCGAGTCATCGCCCTCAACCATGCAGTGGAATGGCCGCCAAGATCACCTGACCTCACACCATGTGATTATTTCCTTTGGGGACATTTAAAGAACAAGGTGTTCGTAACTCCTCCCCGTGATCTTGACGAATTGCAGGGCCGTATTCGACATGAAGTGGATGCTTTGCGCAATGACCCGGCTATGGTGAGACGAGCAGTTCAGGGCATGCTCCGCCGCTGTGAGCTTTGTGGTGAAAGGGGAGGTGGACATGTTGAAGGTGTGGGTGCATGAAGGCCAATCATTCCTGAGAAAAGTTAACATCTGACGTTCATTTTGCACCAATTATCCTGACTTGCATCGATTAGCCAAACTTGTAAAAATGCGATTTGAACTTGTCATTTTCAATGAACATGTACTCGGTCATGTGTGACAGCAATGAAGCATGGAAGGTATCAATGGAAAGCTGCGGATCTCCTCTTAATTAGTAAACCACATGTAAATTGTCAAAATAAATAACCTTTACATATTAACCCCTTGAATTCGGATTACCTTTTTTTTGATACGCACTATATATATATCTATCTATAATTCCAGTAATCTCTGTCTGTACGTTTGTACGTCTGTTTGTCTGTGACCGCTGTTTCTCGACAACCACGGGTCCGATATACTTTTAACTTGCCAGGTATATTGCTGGGGACCCGAGGATGTGCCTTTTCAAGGTTTCATATTAATCGGACAATTACTTACCGAGCTATGTCCAAAAAACGATTCAACCAATCAGAGAGCAGCGAACTATCGCGTGATTAGCCGTTCGCCGTTCGCTTTGGCGTTGCGAATGGACCAAACCATTGCATGTAAATAGAGGGGGGGGTTCTGTGGTCGTTGCGAATGGACCAAACCATTCATGTAAATAGAGGGGGGGGGGGGGGGGGGTTCTGTGGTCGTTACTGCCACGTGGTTTCAAAGTTTTTTTTTGTTGTTGTTGTTTGCACGCATGTTTTTTTGCACCCACGTACGGGCACGCCCTAGGATGTTTACACACACACACCCCTACACAAATTTTTTTTTTTTTTTTTTTTGGCAAGGAACGGGCACCCACGTACGGGCACGTCCTAGCTTATATATAGTACGGGCATGCCCTAGTATATATAATACATATATCTATATATATATCTATATATATATATATATATATATATATATATATATATATATATATATGTATATATATATATATATATATATATATATATATATATATACACACACACACACACACACACACACACACACACACACACACACACACACACACACACACACACACACACACACACACTCTGGGGCAAATAAATGAGCCAGGCTGTTATTTTCAAATTTGGAACCATAGATGTGCAGTACATATTTCAGTGTAAATTGATTACTCATCTTACAGTAGCGAAAAGCCCTCCATGCGGTTTACAGCAATTTTAATGAAAAAATTCGTATTTTAAGAAGTGTTGCTCGAAAAAAAAAAAAAAACGAAATTTCTGTATTTTTGCCTTTCATCTTTAAAGGCCAATATCTCAGGTAAGACAAAATAGATCTAAATTTTACACATAAAGAAGGAAGATAAAACTGTTTTAAGTTGTTCTGTGTCACAAAATAATTCAATTTTATTTTACTGTTAGAAGTATACTTTTAAAGATCTGCAATGAATTTTTAGGGTGTTGTCATGTTTTTGACTCTTTAGTGCATATGTGGTGTCTAAATTGCTCTAATTTATAATTTGTACAGTTGGTGTAGTTTTTTCTCTTTCAATTTAGAAATGGCTCCAAAGAAAGAGAAGTTCCATGCTGATGGGGATATTAAAATCGAATTGCTTGCTTCGTCAAGTGGGCAAGACATATTCTGAAATCCACAAGCTCCTGAAGGAGAACATCCCTATTCCTCTGCCTACCATAAAGAGAATGGGTCTATAGTTCCAGAAAACTGGTTCTACTACAAGGAAGAAGGGATGTGACAGGCCTCGAGCCACGACAAGTAAAGATGACAGGCGACTGAAATTCTTAGTTCTCCAGGAAAGAAAGAAAAGCCAGCAGAAACTGTCAGAAGATTTCAGAACTGCTGAAAACAAGACCGTTTCCAGAAGGACCATCAGAAGAAGGTTGACTGATGCTTGTTTTGCTTCAAGATGTGCTAAGAAGCCTCGATTATCAAAGAAAAACATTCAGGACAGATTGCACTTTTTGGCCGAATATGGGAACTGTGATTCAGACTAGTTTTAGAGAGTTCTGTGGAGTGATGAATCAATATTTCAGCTTTGCATTGATGCCCCAGAACGTTGCCTTCTCAGATCTGGTGAGAGATTCAACACTGAGTGCATTTAAACAACTGTGACGCATGGAGGAGGTGGAATCATGGTCTGTGGTGCATTTCCATCTGCTGGTGCTGGTGCGCTGATAAGGGGTGAAGTCAAATACTGCAAGGAATACCAGAACGTACGAGAGAAAGGATTACTTCCCAGCTTCCAAAAGTTATTTCCTGGAGAGAAAAGCAAAAAAGTCATTTTTCGACAAGATAATGGTAGAGATGAGGGGAGAGGCAGAGTGGCAGAGAGGGGGAGAGGTAGTGGAAGAGAGCGAGAGAGAGAGAGAGAGAGAGAGAGAGAGAGAGAGAGAGAGAGAGAGAGAGAGAGTACGAGATGGTAACAGCAGTGCTGTTGAGGGATTATAACGTGAATACGATGGTCCTTGATCTGCGAGCTCAAAATAATGGGATAATAAAAAACGAGCAATAATGATTGGTGGTGAGGTAATTGAAGTTAAAGCTCAAGCTCAAGCTCTCATCAAGCTCTCATCTCATCTCCTCTCATCTCTCTCTCATCTCATCTCACTCAAGGTCTCATCTCACACGTATATTGAATGACTGTTCAATATACGTGTGAGATGGTATGATTCTGGATGATGGCAGCCTGGACTAATTGTACCAATACGGAAAAGGAATGGAGAAGTATCAAGGCAGTTGCCCAGAAACAACTTGCCTTCGCCTCCTGGAAAGCAAATCCAACGGAAGGAAATCTCATTTCCTTTTTTTTTCAACTGGACCTGACGGCATCAGCCCACGGGTCCTAAAATCCTGTTCTTCCGCTCTTTCACTCCCTCTCTCTGTTCTCTTCACCCTCTCTTTTGCTCAAGGTCAACTGCCGTCTGCTTGGAAATCAGCCAACATCACCGCTTTACACACAAAAGGTGCAAAAACAGATCCTAGTAACTACAGACCAATCAGCCTTCTCCCAATCATCAGCAAAGTCATGGCATCCATCATTGCTTCGGATATGAAATCTTTCCTCTTCTCCAATGGCTTGATCTCTGATCATCAATTTGGTTTCAGACCAGGTCACTCTACTCTGGACATGCTGCTTCTGCTGTCTCAACAATGGATGGAGGTCCTCAATGCCAAACAGGAAATAAGAGCCGTCTCCCTCGATATATCACGTGCCTTCGATACGGTCTGGCACCCCGCTCTGCTCACCAAACTCTCCTCCTTTGGTATCCATGGAAATCTCCACCGCATGGCTGGTGGACTTCCTCAATAGTCATAGTCAACGTGTGGCCCTGAATGGGTTTCTCTCATCTCCTCTTCCTGTTCAGGCTGGAGTTCCCCAAGGCAGTGTTCTGGGCCCTGTGCTTTTTCTGGTCTTCATCAATGATCTCTCCGACTTTCGGTTTCCGGTTCCTCGGGCAAGTGAAGCGTACTTCGAGCTCTCCACGGCATCGAAGTTTAAGTGTTTTCCCATTCTTGTCTTTGTCAAATTTCCACTGGTTATTTTGCTGTGTACGTGTTATTGTGTGTTTCTGGTTGGTATTGGTTTGTAATTCGTACAAACTTGTGTGTAGTTAATCGTTTTCTGAGTCGTACCTCGTGCGCGGCCTGGTAACTTGGGGCTTCCCTCCCCCGTCGGTGTTTTATCGGTTTGGGTTATTTCCTTCGCTGCATTGCTTGTTTCTTTTATTTTATTTTCTCCCCCTCACCTCACCTCCCTAGACAAAGAATTCTATATTGATTATTTCTCCCCTCCCGGGCACGTTTGTTCGCACTCCTCCTCGTCTCGGCTTGTGCCCCGCCCCCTGTATCTCGTTTCTCTCCCGCCTCTGCTCCTTCCTTCTCAAATCCACGTTCTCGCTTGGAGACTTTTCCCAGATTGTTTTTCATGGTTTTCATGGTTCTGTTTGGATATTGTTGGAATATGTTTAAACTGCAGCCGTGATGCTGACGCCGCCCCCCCCGCCCCCCCTCCCCATGGTGGTGGGATGATGAAATTCCGCAGAATTTCCATGTTTTAAACGTTTCCCAGTGTGTACCCTGGTCAGAATAGGTACACCGTATCCCTGCGTGTCGTAAGAGACGACTAAGAGGGTTGGCGTCAGGAAGGGCATCTGGCCATAAAAACATTGCCTCAAAAAGAGAACCATGACAATTACAACTACATATTGGCAGGGTGCAGCCCGAAGTGGAGATCGGTTTCTGAGGTTTGGGACATGGAATGTAGGGACAATGACAGGGAGATCAGGAGAAGTGGTCGAAGTATTGGTCAGAAGAAGAGTGGACATATGTTGTGTGCAAGAGAGGAGATGGAAGGGAAGTGGTGTGAGAATGGTGAAGGGTAGGCAGGGACAGAAATACAAGTTTGTGTGGCAAGGGCGCCCGGAGGGCGTGAATGGTGTTGGTGTCCTGTTTTCTGAGGAGTTTGTAGACAGTGTGGTGAGTGTGACTAGAGTGAGTGATAGGTTGATGATGGTGAAAATGATGATTGGAAAGTTCTTGGTGAACGTCATCTCGGGATATGCTCCGCAGGTTGGTCGAAGCAATGAAGAGAAGGACAAGTTCTGGTGTGCGATAGAGAAGCTGATGGAAAACGTGAAAGATGAAGAAGTTGTTGTGGTGGGAGGAGACCTGAATGGACATGTGGGAAGGAGTATGGATGGTTTTGAGGGAGTTCATGGGGGTTACGGATATGGTGTGAGAAATGGAGAAGGTGAAAGGATTTTGGAGTTTGCTGATGGAGCTGATTTGTTGATTTGTAATACTCAGTTCCAGAAAGAGGATAATAAGCTTGTTACATACACGTCAGGTGGGTCGACGACAACCGATGACTACCTGATGGTGCGTAGGCGAGATAGGGGGCACCTCCGGGACACAAAGGTGATCCCGGGGGAGGAGGCTGTTTCACAGCACCACTTGGTTGTCTGCGACATAAAAATGAAAGGTGCGAGG
This sequence comes from Myxine glutinosa, assembly GCF_964187855.1. Taxonomy (NCBI): domain Eukaryota; kingdom Metazoa; phylum Chordata; class Myxini; order Myxiniformes; family Myxinidae; genus Myxine; species Myxine glutinosa. The sequence continues at coordinate 170,800,390 of NC_136261.1, forward strand.
AGAGCTCGGCGGGTGAAGTACCAACCAAGAATGAAGGTGTGGAGGTTGAAAGAGGTGACAGTAAGGGAGGCATTAAAAGAGAGGCTGAGTAGGGTAGAGGATGATGTGGTTGAGCTTGAAAGTGGTTGGATGTCAATGAAAGCTCGTCTGTTGGGAGCCGTTGGTGAGGTATGTGGATGGACAAAAGGACCACCGAGGCACTCGGAAACATGGTGGTGGGATGATGAAGTTGGAAAGAGGATTGACGAGAAGAGGAAGAAGTTCAAGGAGTGGCAGAAGGCGAAGGGTACGGGAGCAGAAACAGCAGAGCATGAAAGTTATAAGGCAGCCAGGAAGGCTGCAAAGAAAGAGGTAGCAAAGGCGCAGGAGGCATGTAGGAAAATGTTCGGAGAACGCTTGGATTCGGAAGAGGGTCAGAAAGCAGTATTCAGGATTGCAAAGCACATAGCGAAAGAGAGGTGTGACGTGATGGGGGTGAGTTGCTTGAAGGATGAAGTGGGACAAATCGTTGTTGACCCAGATGGAATTAAAGGAAGATGGAAAAGATATATGGAAATGCTGTTGAATACAGAGAATGAATGGGATGGCAACATAGAGAGTAACCCAGTTTTAGGACCGGCAGAGAAGATAACTGAGAAGGAAGTTGAGGAAGCGATAACAGCAATGAAGAGTGGAAAAGCGGGAGGGCCGATGGGAGTTGTGGGAGATATGTTGAAGGCAGCAGGAAGTTCGGGTGTGAAGAGAATGACAGAGATCTGTAATCTGGTGGTGAAAGAAGGCCGCATTCCAGTGGATTGGGAACTGAGTACCCTCGTCCCTCTATACAAGGGGAAAGGTGACCCTCTGGAGTGTGGCTCGTACCGAGCGATAAAGTTATTGGAGCATGGAATGAAGGTATTGGAAAGGGTGTTGGAGAGGAGGATAAGGAAGAAAGTGAAGATCGACGAAATGCAGTTTGGATTTATGCCAGGAAGAGGAACGACAGATGCGCTTTTCATTGTGAGGCAGTTGCAGGAGAAGTACATGGAGAAGAGGAAGAAGTTGTTTTTTGGGTTTGTTGATCTGGAGAAAGCATTCGATAGGGTTCCACGCAAAGTATTGACATGGGCATTGAGGAAGTTAGGAGTGGAGGAATGGTTGATCAGAGTAGTGATGACAATGTACAAAAGAGCATGCACAGCTGTAAGGACGAAGGACGGGAACAGTGGTGAGTTTGAGGTGAAGGTGGGAGTGCATCAGGAGTCGGTACTAAGTCCACTACTATTTGTAGCTGTGATGGAGGTGCTGGCTCAGAACGTAAAGGAGGGTTTACCGTGGGAGTTGTTGTATGCAGATGATCTGGTGTTGATTGCGGAAAGTATGGATGGACTGAAGGAAAAGATGAACAAGTGGAAGGAATGTATGGAGACAAAAGGTCTGAAGGTGAATATCGGAAAGACGAAGGTTTTGGCAAGTGGTAAAGCATGTGGTGAGGTGGAAAGAACTGGGAAGTGGCCGTGTGCTGTGTGCAGGAAGGGTGTCGGAGTGAACTCCATTCAATGTACAATGTGCGCTGAGTGGGTTCATCAAAAATGTAGTGGTCTGAGAGGGTCATTTACCAGTGTGGCAGCTACATTCAAATGTAAGGTGTGCACAGAGGGAGCTGCAGATGGAGGAAATGTTGAGTTGGATCTTGGAGACGGTGTGAAGCTGGAAGGTGTGAAAACATTTTGCTACCTCGGAGACATGCTGAATGGAGAAGGTGGATCAGACTCGGCAACGGTTGCTCGAGTGAGATGTGCATGGAAGAAGTTTCGGGAACTGAGTGGCGTGCTGATGAGGAGGAGAGTGTCGCTGAAGCTGAAGGGAAAGGTGTATGCTGCATGTGTGAGAAGTGTTATGATTTATGGGAGCGAGACATGGGTAATGAACGTAGAGCAGCAACGAAGGCTGGAAAGGGTGGAAATGTGAATGGTTCGTTGGATGTGCGGAGTATCGTTGAGAGAGAGGAAGACAAATGATGAATTGCGAAAGATGATGGGAATATTGCCTGTGATTGATGCTGTGAAGAGGAACAGGCTGAGATGGTTTGGTCATGTGTTGAGGAAGGATGAAAGTGACTGGTTGAGAAGAGTGATGGAAATTGATGTAGAAGGAAGTAGAGGACGGGGAAGACCGAGAAAGACTTGGCTAAAGATGGTGGAAGAAGAAATGCGGGCAAGGGGGTTAACAAGGAGAGATGCAGAAAATAGGGCAAAATGGAGAAGATTGTCATGGGGACCGCAAGGCTAACCCCCACTCTAGCAGGGAAAATGGCCTTAAAATGCATGTTGTTGTTGTTGTTGTTGTATCAATGATCTCTCCGACTCTCTTGAAAATCCTCTCTATCTCTTTGCTGATACTCCACTCTCTGCCGCTCCATTCCTCATCCCTCAGATCGGCAGTCTGCAGCCTCCTCACTCTCTGCAGACCTGGACAAAATCACAGACTGGGCAAACAAGTGGAACATGTCTTTCAATCCTGACAAATCTCACTCTCTTACGATGTCTCTCCGAAAAGACCGACTGGACAACCCTCCCATCCACTTTCTGAATAATCCTCTCCAAGAAGTTCTGTCACTCAAGCTTTTGAGTCTCACTATCTGCCATGATCTTTCCTGGGAAAACCACATTTCATATCTGGCCTCCAAAGCCAGTTGCCGACTGGACATCCTATGTCGTGAGAAGTCCTTCCTTGGCACACCTGAGCTCCTCTCCACATACAAGGCTTTCATCCGCAGCTCAATGGAATACTGCTCTCCCCTCTGGGCTGGTGCTCCTGCCTCACACCTAGCTCGTCTTCACGCTGTTGAAACCAAAGCGTTCAGAATCATTGGAATCTCCCATGATGAAGCTACCTCCAAGGGCCTTTCACTTACTCACCCCAGGCAGGTTGGTGGTCTTTCTGTCTTCTGCCGACTCCTCTACGGCCTTGCTCCTCCAGCTCTCTCTGGGCTCTGTCCCCCAAATATTCCTAAAGGTCGCACAAGATCTGCCTGCAACCCTCTTACGGTTAAACTGCCAAAATCAAGACTCTCTGCTCACCTTCACTCTTTCATTCCTCTTTTCTCCCGCCTCTGGAACAAACTCCCCCACTCCCTTCAATCCCACTCCTCTCTCCAGGTCTTTAAAACAGCTGTTCACCACCATCTTTTATCTTCCCCAATCCAAGACCTTGATCTGTTCTACCCCCGCTAATTTCACCCCAAATCCTCTTTTTTGAAATACCAACTTCTTTCCTGGAAGTCCTTGGTGTCCTTGTGTTTATACTTCTCCAGCCCCCCCCCCCCCCCCGCGCTCCCACGCCGCCTCCCCCCAAGCCCTCTCCCTCCCACACATTCCCGATGTCCCTCACAAATGTTGTGTTTATGTGCTTCCCCTTCTCTCCCCATTTTGTCTACCGCTCCCCTTTTTATACACTTTGTTTGTTTGTCTGTTTCATTTGTTTGCGTGATAAATATTAGCTCTTTCACGAGCCTCGATTATGTATACAAAAAAACAACAAAAAAACGAGCTAAAATAAAAAATAAAACAAAAATCAAGAATAAACGAGGACAACTGGATGCAGGATTGTCGCACTTGTATGGGGCAGAATAAGAAAGAGAGGGGTGGATAAGACAAGGAATAATATGGAAGCAGACATATACAGCAAGTTCGATAAGGATGGTGGGAAGCAAATGATCTATAAAATAGCTCAATAAAGGGGGGGGGGGGGGGGGGTGATAATCAAGGATGGAGACCAGAAGCTAATGACAAAGAGGGGCAGTATTGAAGGTGTGGGAAGGCAATTTCAAGGAGTTGCTGAACTGGGGAGGAAGCAAAGAAGAGCTGGAGTTACCAAGCCTTGTAGAGGGGGAAGTAGAAGTTGTGGTGATTACGGAAGCAAACGTGTGGACAGCTATAAAAAAGGATGCGAAGTGGAGAGTGCCAGGCTTCTATGAGGTATGTGTGGATATGCTAATTGCAGTGAGAGGGATTGGATTCAGTTGGGCAAACAGACTGTTCAATATACGTGTGAGATGGTATGATTCTGGAGGATGGCAGCCTGGACTAATTGTACCAATACGGAAAAGGAATGGAGAAGTATCAAGGCAGTTGCCCAGAAACAACTTGCCTTCGCCTCCTGGAAAGCAAATCCAACGGAAGGAAATCTCATTTCCTTTCACAAAGCCCGAAACAAGTGTGTGTCCACCCTCAGGAGAACCAGGAAACAATATCTCTCCACTCTCAAGACCAAACTCTCAAAGCTGTCTCCCTCTTCCAAATCCTGGTGGTGTCTGGTCAAATCCGTTTCTGGTGTTTGTTACCCCTCCATCCCCTCCCTTACCTCAAATGGCGACACAGTTGACTCCGCACGTGAGAAAGATTAATGCCTCATCTGATCTGTTCTACCCCCGCTAATTTCACCCCAAATCATCTTTTTTGAAATACCACCTTCCTTCCTGGAAGCCCTTGCAGTGTCCTTATGTTTTATACTTCTCCCACCCCTCCCCCCACCTCCTCCCCCCAAGCCCTCCCACAGATCTCTCGATGTCCCTGCTCTCAAATGTTGTGTTTGTGTGCTTCCCCTTCTCTCCCCATCTTGTCTACCGCTCCCCTTATAATATGTCTTGTGTGTCTGTTTGATTTTTTTGTGTGATAAATGTTAGCTCTTTCACGAGCCTCGATCCTGTATACAAAAAAGAAAAATAAAAAAGGCATCATGCTTCTACGTCATGCAATGAAGATCTAAGAGAAGATTCTGTGTTGGAGGACATAGAAAATGCGTGGAGCAGAAGAAAGGGCGAAGAACAGTGGTGGTTCAGAAAGGGAAGAGGAATGGCAGGTGAGTTGCTTATGCTGCGACAGTTGGTAGAGAAGAGGATGGAAATGCAAGGGGGAATGAGTTCGGATTTGTGGATCTTGAGGAGGCTGATGACACAATCCCGAGAGAGATGGTGATGCTGAAATTGATGGGAGCGATGGGAGCGCTGGAAGCAGAAGTTAGGATGTTAGAAAGCATGTATGAGGGAATGAAGGGAAGAGTTTTGGTTGGACCTGGAATATCAGATGAGTTCTGTATTAACATCGATTTGAAACAGGAAAGTACACGAAGCCCACTTTTGTTCATTAGGGTGAGGCAGCTGGTCAGTAGGAAGGTCAGCATTAAAGGCACCCTAAGGAAGCTACTGCATGCAGATAGTAGCTCAGAGCAAGCAGGGGAAGCAGGGGGAGCAGGGGAAGCACTGGAGGAGTGGAATGAGACTTTTGAGAAGCATGGACTGAAAATGAGCTTGGAGAAGATGGAGGTAATGTGGGTCAAACAGCAGAGAGAGAAATTGAGCATCAGGTTAGAGAGGAAGTATATAAGGCAGGGAAATAGATTTGTGTACCTAGGGCCAACGGTGACGAGTGATGATCTATCGGAGAATAACTTTTTTGAGGAAGAACATGTTATGTCGGAGGGGGGATCCAAATATTATTTTAAGAATAATATAGAAAATGTGAATTGACTCGCTTACACAGCAACTGTCAGGGGAACTTTCAAGAAATTTCAAGGGGGTAGGGGATGTTACGGAAAAGGTGAAGTCAAGAGAACGGACACATTACGTAAAACTACAACGACGATCTTAGATGCCGCAACGTCAACAGATATATGCCTCCGCCTATATTATTACATCATTATACATACTTGTACCAAATTTTATTTAAATCCCCTCAGCTGTTCTCAAGTATCACATTTTTACCTGACATGACCTCTGACCTTTGACACCAACATATAATCAGTTCATCTTTGCATCATAATATATACTTATACCAAGTTTGGTCAAAATCCCATCACTGGTTGGCAACTTAGCTCAGTAACATAATTTTTAAGCATCGGGACCTCTGATTTTTGACCTATTGACCCCATAATGTAATCAGTTAATATTTGGGTCATTCTACATACTTGTACCAGGTTTGACTGAGATCCCTTCAGCTGTTCTTAAGTTATCGCGGTACCAAAAACACATCATGGACGGACAACCCAAAAACATAATGCCTCTGGTGACTTCGTCGGTGGAGGCATAAATACGTGGAGCCAGTGCTGTGCACCCGCACGCACACGCAAAAAGTTTGGTCTCCCATTAAAATGTCCTTGTTGGAAAGACGTCGACTACTTTGAACAATGCAACCCATGTTCAACAGACAATGATTCACCCTCCATTGTTTTTCACATCCCTAATAATGTTTGCCTCTCCTCCACGTCAACACTGAGTTCGGGTTTGTCTGTGGCGAGCTTTGTTCGTTTTCAACAGTGCCAAACTGAGATCGGTTTTGTCCTCCCTGAAGTTTGCTTCTTGGATACGTTTTGTTAACTCTAAGTGGATCTTTTATCATAAGCAACATTATAAAATCACATTTCGAGTTGAACTCACCTCCCTGTCGTTGAGGCCAATATAACCAGGTTTTATCTGGTTTGAAACCACAGCCTGTATTCCCATCCAGATCCAATGTGTGCGTTCTTCTTCGTCTTCTTCTGTTCTTTTCTTTATTGGCATCTATAAGAACCAGTCAACAATTCAAGCCACTCAAAATGAGGAATGAGTCTAAAGATTGTTATTAATACGAATATGAACTAAACTCAGATGCTCTATGAAATGCAACTTGATTTTATGCCTTTTATATTTTTAGAAAAATAATGGGCGGGTATGGTCATGCCAAACTCATCAGGCAGAATGAAGAACTAGTCTTGCTGGTGAAGGCCAGTGTCGATCTGTGTAGATAGACGGAGAACAATGGACAAAATCAACAGGACGTACAAACCGCCGTGGGAAGTAAGGAGAGGCCGATAGGGTGTGAACTCTTCATTGGAGAATTACAGCAACTTTGCTCCAACAAAGGGCTAATGCCCAAAGTGTCAGTTTCTCCTTGCTCCCCATGGCAGTTGGCATACTTCAAGCAACGTCCTGTTAATTCCATCCATTCATCAGGAACTAATATTATGAGGCACTGTGTTGTGAACTATACATATGGAAAAAAGTTAAGCACGTGCTGCATTTTCCAGGATCACAGCAATAACTGAGAATATTATTCACAAACCGTAACGTTTATCAAAAATAAAACGATATGTTGTTGAAGTATGCACGTTTGACAAATGAGACTTTCAGAGAAATTCAGAGGTTTTGTTCATTTGTTTTTTAAATCACAAAATGAGGATGTGGGTAATGGCAGTTTTCCACAAAAAAACACAACTTTAGAATGAGGCTACTGGTAGCATCCTATGATGTAAAGCTCAAGACGAGTCAATAATGACGTCAAATGAATGTCACAACAGGTCAAGAATGTGTGTAAGTATCATGAGAACAAATGACAGTTGAAACCCTCCTCATCCCCTGAAGCTTCTGGAGAGATCCCAAAGAGAGTTGTTTCCATTCCTGGAAAAGCAGGCTCCAACTGTGCCAGAGACTGCATATGAGGATCCATTTCCTTAAATCCATGGCAAAGAATGCCCCAATCATTTTCAAGAAGTCGGTAACTGCACGAGAACAGTGGGTTCTGTCATTATCAACCTTGCACAAGCTCTTGCGATAAATTGATGGTCGTCAAGATGTGGAACAGCAACACGATCAAAAATGTCTCTACAGTACGTTTCACCTGTCAGGTTACCGTGTACAGCGTCAACGTCAAGTTTGCAATCGCAATAGGTGAACCGATATCATAACGGATCAACCACCAAACGCAATGGACTCTGCAATGTTCTGAGGTGTACAGACCATGTTTGGTTTCCACCAAACCAGTGTTCGACCATCAGTCATGTACAGGAGAAATCAGATCTCCCAATGGATGGAGGGTCTTCCTCTGGAAGACCAATGGATCTTCCTCCAGGATGCGAAATTCCAGTGTTGACATGCCGGCACCATGACAAACGGGTTGTTTTGTGTTCAGAGGTGAGAAGGGGGCATCTTATAGGTCTCGTGGATTTGTAAACTGCAGCAAGAAGCCGGTTCTTGACAGTTGTCGGGGATAATTTCACAGGGAGATTCCAGTCATTCCTCAACACTGTGCGTGTGCAAAAGGAATATGTCTGAGAAGCCTGGTCTGAGCTGCATTTTCTCTTTTAGAGGAGGTCACCCAGACTGGATGGGGCCTGTTTTTAACATCATTTGTTTGTTTATGTTTGTGGAACAATCTGCTGATAGCAGTCTTGGGAAGCCAAGTTGACATTCAATTTCACTGTTGAACATCTCAGCATTATTCATCTCAATAATTTGCCATTTTTGGGATTCACCAAGTCTTCTACAGTCCATAGTAACACAGTTGGCCAGTGGAAGTATGCAACCATATCGTTACCTTCTCGAACCCATAACCAGGTGAAAGTTTTCTTTCAAGTTGATACCCTTACCTTTCTGTACATGCTGGGTGTGAAAAGATGGAGTTTGAATTTGATTCAATATCTCTTTCACAAACAGTGCAAAGTTGTAGGTATGCTTAACTCTTTTCCAGATGTATTATTTTGAGAGATTTGTTTTTTCAGAGCTTTTCTGTTATATATCTCCTAAAAACGCCGAGAAAAATAAAAGTTGGGAGCTTTGAACTAAATTTTTAGCACGTTCGGCTGCATCTATAAATTTGTAGGGCTGTTTCAAAACTTTGGCAGATGTCAAATATCTTTATGACGAATATGCTCCAATCAACTTTCACGATATTGAAATGCAATCGGATGACACCTCATATACTGAGACCTTGCGTGCGTTGAAGCGTGAGAAACATTCATGAGACAGGAAGTGGAGCAAGTCTGGTTTGACTGTTCATAAATAACAACACCAAAAAAGTATTGAGCACTGCAGGGCATTGTCAAATGCTAATTATTAAAGCGAGAGTTCCACCAAGACAGGATTGGAAACAGTGAACAAAGACATCTCTTCCAGTTAGTAAAAAGCAAGACCGATTACAAACCTTTGTGAGCAGGATGTTCTAACACGTAAACGCTGGATCCTGCACAATGGTTTGCTCTCTTCTTTCAAGAAAAAGTCTGCAATTTTTGACTTGTGCTTGCGACGTCACAGTCATCCTCTGCAATTATGATTAACCTTATATAAAATACCATAGGTTCCTTTTTGGAGTACAAGCCAGTCTCAAACCGGAGCTCTACCATCATCAGAAAAATCGAATGTATTGAAGGTAGTCAAGCATTTTAAGGTCAAGTCCCGTGCCCTTGCCCTTCTACACACACCGATGACTAAAAGGTGTTTTGATGTACTTGTGCCTGCAATGACAGCTATCGCTAACCATTCACTCTTGTCGGGTGTTTCCAGCTCACCTCAAACTAGCTTAAGTAAAACCAATTCTGAAGACAGTCTTGATCCTGAATTCATGAGAAATTGCTGCCCGGTTTCTGATCTTCCTTTCTCGGGCAAATTCAGGGGCATGTACTTCAATAGCTGCTCTATTACCTGAATGACAACCGATTCTTCCAGAGTCACTGTCAGTGGAGAGGTAACGCTACAGTGCAGAAACAGCTGCAGTTCGTGTTTACACTGATTTACTCCAGTCCCGTGATGGTCAAAGCAAAGCCATTTTTGTACTTTTGAATTTATCATCTGCGCTTGAAAGCCTGGTATTGGCTTAGTGGTTAGGGTGCTGGCTTGGGATCCTAGGATCCTGGGTTCGAATCCTGGTCAATCGCTGAATTAACACCAGGGGGTTGACTCAGCCTGTCATCGTTCTGAGGTCGGCAAATTGAGTACCAGTTCACTGGTGAGTGGTAATTCCCTGTGTGTCGCAAGAGGCGACTAACACGGTTAGCGGCAGGAAGAGCATCTGGCCATAAAACGTTGCTTCAAAAAGGGGACCAAGGTGCCCGAAAAAGGCCAACCCATGCTCTGCGGGGAAAAATGGCCTCAAAAGGTGGTTCCATCTGCGCTTGATACTGTAGATTTTCGACTATTCACTTTTACTTACTCTCATCCTGTTGTGCTACTATGGAGTGTGCCTCAAGGATCTGTTATTCATTTTGTCAGTGGAACTAATCCTGTCCAATATATTATTTGATCATGTGGATTACCCTGTGCAATATGTACACTGATGACACACAACTTTACATGACATTGAAGCCTGGCAACAGGGTTCAAAACTGTGGAGAAAGTGGAGAGATGTATTTGCGAGAATGATGACAAAATGGAGATGCTTCATGCATCATCACAAACCAGAACGAGTGATTATATATCCTACGTATCTGCCTGCAACATTTTAGTAAAGCCGACATCTGTTCCTACCCTCGGAGTGACATTTGACGGCCATCTTGTGATGCAAGCTCACATCAACATTATCTGTAAAAATGTGTCATCTTTCTCTACACAAATTAGGGACAGTGCAAGTGTCTGGAAAAACGCACCACAGAAAATTTTAATGAATATGTTTGTCACTTCTCTTCTTCATAATTGTAAATGCCTTTCGGAATTATAGATGGTAAAAACCCGTAACTGTGCGTAGTAAGGACAAAACAAATTGTCTACCATTGCTGCACGATTTGTGACCATCAAGCATCGTTTGCCACATGTCTATCGTCTTATTATAGCACAGCGAGGAGCCCAGTTTTGGGTTTGGGAATGAAAGAACAAAGATAATAATCTAATCCCGAAACTACGGCAAACTAATGGCATCACAATCATGTTACGCTCCACAGCGACCCTTCTGGGGGCGTCTCACAACGTGAATCAAGTCTTATGGGCAATAGTTCAAAATGCCACCAGCAGAGAAAATACATAGCTACAGACTTGTTTCGCCATTATTAGAGCCCATCAGTACAGCCTAATGCTTACTCATCTGCTTGGACGAAAGTTCTTTTTGGAATCGCAAAACTGCCTTCTTATCGATGTTCCAGACAAATACAAGGATGTACAAGGAATTTTGGTGCACGAGGAGGTCATTCATCAACCCCAGACACCATCACCCATCCACACACAAGCTTCCTACAAGTCTTGCCAATATCCATGTACTCCTCCAATCTCCAATGTATTGAGGTACCGAATTACAATTGAAACTTATCAACTCTTTCTGATGCCATTACCATTTCAGGGAGACCATTCCATGCATTATATACTCTGACTGACAGACCCTTGCCTTAATACTGTCCGAATCTCATCTTCTTTACTTTCAGGCAAGGACCCCTGGTCCTTTCACCATGCATTCTCCTGAAAAAAAACTTGTGTGCAATTCTTTTGTCGACACCCTTCATTATTTTAAACATCTGTATCAAATCCTCTCGTAATCGCCTCCTTTTACCACAGGAACAGATGTTGAAAATAATGAAGTATAAAGTCCTGCCTCCTTAAGACACTCCTCATAGCTTGATCTAGCTACTAACCACAGCTACATACCACAGCTCATAGCTTGATCTAGCTACTAACTACATACCACAGGAATCAATTTTGTAACCCTACGCTGTACCCTCTCTTGGGCAGCTATGTCCTTCTTCAGATGTGGTGACCAAAACTGTGTACAATATTCTATATGGGGCCTCACAAAATTCCTATACACATTGTTAACACCAAGTCTTTTGATTTATTAATTTATCCCTCTACAAATACAACGTAAACCCCTATTAGCTTTACCTATAGATGCCTGGCACCATGCTGTCTGCATACCCCCTGCATCTATTACTACCACCGGTCAGATCCTTCTTCTATGTGACACAGACCAAGACTGCCCCTTGCATAATGTAATCCCTATTTTCCTTGTTTTTTTCCCATCCACAGAATCTTACATTTCTTATTACACTCGCCTGAGGAGAGGGCATTGCATTTGAGTCCGTTTGTCTGTCTGTCTGTTTGTTTGTTTGTCCGCACAGAATAAATATGATTTTCTCTGCAACCGTTGGTCCGATTGACAGGAAATTTTCACCATAGGTGCAACTCCACCTGTATAATTTTTTTATGATAACTATGATGTCATAGGTCACGTGGTTTGGCCGCCATCTTTGAAAAACCGAAAAACTTTGCACCTCTATATCTCCGAAAGCGCCGAATAGAAAAAATTGAGACATGGATAAAAAAAATTAGTTTAGCTAGGCCCCTTGGTGCCACTATCATTGTAAAGAACTCTCCATGGGGAATAATATGTTATGATGATGATGTCATAGGTGCCTCCATTATGACGTCATAATTTGACAAGTACAAAACTTCATCCGATTAAGATGAAATTTATTGAGCATAATCTAGGAATAAATTAGTGGAGAATTTTTTTTAATGATGACGTCATCAGTCAAGTGGTTCGGCCGCCATATTTGTTTTAACACAAAAGCCTTAACAACCACTGAAAATACATCCTGGCGAGGGTTTGCAATCTCTGGTTGCTCTTTCTTGTTGTTAAACTGCATCTGACAATCTCTTGCCCAACTTATGAAAGCCTGAATCTGATCACCCCTTCTCTGCTATCTACCTTAACTCCAAGCTTTGTGTCATCTGAAAATTTAAAAAGTAGACTGTTAAGCCCCAATATCAAAAGCATCAATGCAATTTTTTGTATGAGATAACACCTTACTTATATTGAGCACCCCACCACCTGTCTGCACACACTCACTATGACCACGCAGGAATGGTCACATATTCACAAATCCAATCCCACTACTAGCATCTCCCCCTACACTGAACTTCAACCACTGTTTAACACCTGTCGCAGTAGAATCCATGAAAAAAAAAAAAAAAAACTTCAAACCCTAAGTTCTTCAAATGCTCCCACAAAAACTCGTACCTCCTCTTAAAAGGTCTGACATATCTTTATCCAAAGCATGCACCACCAATGTTCCTAGCCCGCAACTTGACAAATTGTTATCCAACATTCCATCAATATTGCCCACCCCTGTCCCGATAAAACACCACAAAACTCTATTTTTCGTATCCGTGTGATAAAATAGAGTCACACATTCAAAACCCCCACACCTGAGAAAAACGACATCCATGGCCAGCCTCCCTCACCTCTCCACCAAAACATCCACCATCACGCAAACATGCACCACACCACCCTTTACAGCATGAAAGATCCTCCTCCAAAGTCTCCACCAACCCAAACATCTCCGACATACAGCACCCAATAAACTGTTTATAACCGTTCATGCATTTTTGCCCGAGGCCTTGCACTTAGCGAATGACATCTGCTTTGTCTCGTTTTCTTCTTTTTCAGGCCAGGCCCCTTGGTGCCACTATCAAAGGCCAGTTGATCACCACCACACTCAGTAGATTTGACACTCGAGTGACCCACCTCTCCAATATCACCCTTCAGGGAGCACAACGCTACGAGATCCACCCCCTCCATGCCCGTCCTCCAGTCCAGGCCAATATGCTCTACTCCATGGCGCCAATCACAACCACAACCTCCACATTTGCCGCATTTATCTGTGTGGCTGACCACCCTGCCACACACCTCGGGAGCACCCATGCGAGCCGCTCAGACAGTCAAGAGAGAACACCTCAACCTCATCTTCAATCGGACCCGAAAAGGCCCAGAAAACAGGATTTTGACCAAAAACTCCCCGATCATGCTGCCCAACCAGACAGCCGCCACAAGACGACTCTCAGAGAAGACGCCGTGCACCGACCTGCTGTCGGGCCCAAAGGAAAACCAACTTGAAGCGCCAGATGCGCATAGGCTAGACAGCTGGGGAACACACCACCTACCCTACCCTCCCCTCCTAGGCCGACAGTCGCAAGCTGACTCGTTGGATCAAACTCTGCAATGGCACTCGCCACGTTGCTTTCTCGTCCCTAGAATGCTGTTTGGCCATTTCTGCTGTCTTGTGAGTTGTTGTGGATCCTTTCTTGGCCTTTGCGGCCTTTATAATAATCGAGCAAATTTGCCGTCATCTACTAAATGGTCAAAACTCAAGTACTGGATGGCACTCTGATGGCATGCATTCAATTGCACTCTGATCATGCTGCACTGATACAGTGTGATGGAAGATGGCAGCCTCTGATAGCGCCTCAGTTACATTTCTCCAAGTTACAACAAATTCTAAATATAGCTGCCTATTTGGTATCTCTTAACAAAAAATACAATTGTATTACCCCTATTCTTAAGAATCCATACCGGCACCAAAATAAAGTAACTAAACATAATTTATTCCAATTAATGTTTAAGTCCTTCAATGACATGGTGCCATCCAGACTTACTGATTTCTCCAATAGAAATCTTGCTTCAATTTTTTTTTTCCTTTGTAATTTCTGTTGTGTTATCCTAAATAGTGTTATGTTGGAGGGGTGACGAATTAGGTAGCATATTAAGTTAGCTTGGTCCATGTGTTCGCGTAGATTAGAAGATTTCCTGTAAAAAGGGACCCATTAGAGTGAAGTTGTCCTGTTTTTATGTATGTTGTGAGGGGTGGTATAGTTGATATAGACATCAGAAGGTGTAATGCATACATGTCTCCTCTTTGTGAACCAGGCAAGGTAAGGAGTGGGGTGAATTTGGATGTGTCTTGGTTCGTGTTTGGGCCAATAAATCCCCACGTGTTCCACGCTCTGAGTACAAATTGTCTGGCATGGTGCCGACCATCACAAGGACTCCCAAGGCCATGCTGCCATTGACGCATGCATGGCAAGATGTCACGTCATTGGTTTGGGCACAGCCGGTGGCAACACCGTCGACATGACATTATTCATTGGCTGATGTTGGGTGATGAGCAAAGAATGTTGGAAAGCGCAGGGTATCACGCTTGTCTCCTGCACTTCATTACTCTAGTAGTGCCCTGTTGGAAGACGAGTAACTCTCAACAGGGGCGGGGGATGGGGAGAGGCGAATAGAGTTGGTTGGAGCTGGAGACACCTTCGTCAGGGTTGGTAGCATCAGCGCGGAGTGAGCCTGCTTTAATGGATACTGAAGTGTTGAACTTTGCCACCCTAATGTCTTTCCCCATGCTTTCTTTTGGAAACCTGCCCACCCATGTCCTTCAGGACCATGCTTGGTTGTTTCTGTTTGTGCATGAGTGGATGAATACATGCGGCACCATGGGTTATTTTCTAAATAAAGAGCTTTTACTTTTGCTGAGAGAGTGTTTATTTATTTATCTTTATCCATTGTTACATTCACAGTTCAACCAATCGTCTCAGGATTCTAAGTTTTTACTGTCCTGGGTCTACTTTCAATAAACTGTTAGTCATTAAATGCATGTGCCGCCGGATAAATCACCATTATCTCGCACACGTCCCCAAACCATTTTGGGCCAGTTTGGTTAATCCCTGGGCAAGATATCATTGGTTAAACGTTCGTTAAAGAAAGCGGCAGGATTTGGGAGGCTGACCTGGGGAAACCGTGCCATTCGGCCATTCGTGAAGCACGTTGCTTCAGCACGGCTGATCTGCACGAGTCGACCTATCGACACGACAATACCTTCATCTTAATATTCTAAATGTTAAAATTTAATCTTTGATCACATGTGTCATCGTTTTGTGGAAGTAATTTCCCTTTTTAAAATCTACATCGTTTATTTATTCGTTATGGTTTTATAGTTTAACTGCAAGTCACTCTTCATGCATACGAGTACATTGTTTGAATTGTCTATAGTTATAGGATATTAGAGTTCTGTCGGTCACTTAATTTTCATTGTACACTCAAATACATTAGAGTATTTCCTTTCCTTTCTTGCAAAGCGCATTGAGATTTCAAAGAAATGACGTTTCATATGAGATGATGATGATAATAATACATGACAAAATATTGCTTTGGCTTTCATTTTTTCGTACACTTCATTTTACTCTCCGTAAGACATTTGTGACACATAAGCAGTGTGGTAAAAGTGAACTCATCAGTGATAAACATTACAACTTTTAAAATTGCTCTTACAAGGAGATAATTCTGCATTACAATGTGTTGTTTTGGTTTCAACATGGCCCTTTCAGGTTTTGCATGCAACAGGTAAGATTTTAATGCAGCGATGTGTACATTTGAGACGAAATGTTTGTGGACATAGATATTTGGTGGATAAGCTTTTCGCGGATGAGCATCGACCAATCGAGGACATTGCCAAACTGTGGACAGGCAGAGCCGACCCTACAACTTGAGAATGATAGCCACAGTTAATGAAGGAGTAGACTAATTAAACTCGTATTTTACCACGATTCGAAATACATACTACTTTAAAATCGCTTTTATAACATGAAGTATTCTCCCACAGTGTTGTTACTTCTGCCACCGAAGTTGGACGGAGGTTGTGTTTTCACCCCTGTCTGTCTGTTTTTCTGTAAACAAGATATCTCAAAAAGTTGTGGACGGATTTGGACGAAATTTGTCTGAGAGAAATTGCATGTGAGACAAGGACGAAATGTTTCGATTTTCGTGAAGATCCAAATCCGGATGCGGATATTGGAGTTTTTAAAGCGATTCTTTACCATTGGGAGATGCGGCCAAAATGAGATATAGCAGGATATCTCAAAAAGTTTGGGACGGATTTGGACGAAACTTGGAGAGGTTGAGTGTGTGACGAGGAAGAATCGATTCGATTTTGGTGAAGATCTGAATGTGGATTCGGATACGAAAATTATTAAATTTTTAAGTGATTCTTCACCATTGAGAGATCGGGTGAAAAGCGATAACAGAACATATTTTAAAAAGTTATGGAAGAGTTATGACTAAACTTGGTGGATGAGTTGTTTAGGTGACAAGAACAAGCCGATTAGATTTTGGTTCAGGTCCGAATCCAGATCCGGCCTTTCAGTGGATACAAAACGTAAACTGTTCAGCCTGGTGGAGGTGTGCGCTCTACTGAGTGTTGTTCTCGTTATTTATTTTGGCAGCTTCAATTTTCTTCAGCCTGTTCCGTTGTTCCATTTTCCTTTGAAAGATTAATAATGATGGGACTGTGAGATTGTAATGTCTTCATTCCAAACTCAAATGCTTATTTATAAGTGTATCGAGTTGTCTGTATTTATAAACACGTAGGGCTATTTCAAAATGGAGACAGGTTCCCCATATTTTGAAAGCACGCCAAAAATAGTTTTAGCTTTATGACACTCTCCATTCATACTCGAGAGAACATGAAACATTGGGCAGTGTGGTGGTGGCGAACCCGTCAGCCATTAACACCACGGGGTTTTTATTTACTTATTCGCAAGGGTGAGAGGAAGGCATCCCGGTGTGTACCCTGGTTAGAATAGGCACACCGTATCCCTGCGTGTCGTAAGAGGCGACTAAGAGGGTTGGCGTCAGGAAGGGCATCCGGCCATAAAAACATTGCCTCAAAAAGAGAACCATGACAATTACAACTACATATGGGCAGGGTACAGCCCGAAGTGGAGATCGGTTTCTGAGGTTTGGGACATGGAATGTAGGGACAATGACAGGGAGATCAGGAGAAGTGGTGGAGGTATTGATCAGAAGAAGAGTGGACATATGTTCTGTGCAAGATACGAGATGGAAGGGAAGTGGTGTGAGAATGGTGAAGGGTAGGCAGGGACAGAAATACAAGTTTGTATGGCAAGGGTGCCCGGAGGGCGTGAATGGTGTTGGTCTCCTGTTTTCTGAGGAGTTTGTAGACAGTGTGGTGAGTGTGACAAGAGTGAGTGATAGGTTGATGATGGTGAAAATGATGATTGGAAAGCTCTTGGTGAACGTCATCTCCAAGACCACTTTGCCTTGGTGAACGGACCACTTTGCTGTGCGAGAGTAGAAAATATGCTCCGCAGGTTGGTCGGAGCGATGAAGAGAAGGACAAGTTCTGGAGTGCAATAGAGAAGCTGATGGAAAACGTGAAAGATGAGGAAGTTGTTGTGGTAGGAGGAGACCTAAATGGACATGTCGGAAGGAGTATGGACGGTTTTGAGGGAGTTCATGGGGGTTACGGATATGGTGTGAGAAATGGCGAAGGTGAAAGGATTTTGGAGTTTGCTGATGGAGCTGATTTGTTGATTTGTAATACTCAGTTCCAGAAAGTGGATAATAAGCTTGTTACATACACGTCAGGTGGGTCGACGACAACCGTTGACTACCTGATGGTGCATAGGCGAGATAGGGGGCAACTCCGGGACACAAAGGTGATCCCAGGGGAGGAGGCTGTTTCACAGCACCACTTGGTTGTCTGCGACATAAGGGTGAGAGGTGCGAGGAGAGCTCGGCGGGTGAAGTACCAACCGAGAATGAAGGTGTGGAGGTTGAAAGAGGTGACAGTGAGGGAGGCATTAAAAAAGAGGCTGAGTAGGGTAGAGGATGATGTGGTTGAGCTTGAAAGTGGTTTGATGTCAATGAAAGATAGTCTGTTGGGAGCCGTTGGTGAGGTATGTGGATGGACAAAAGGACCACTGAGGCACTCGGAAACATGGTGGTGGGATGAGGAAGTTGGAAAGAGGATTGACGAGAAGAGGAAGAAGTTCAAGGAGTGGCAGAAGGCGAAGGGTACGGGAGCAGAAAAAGCAGAGCATGAAAGTTATAAGGCAGCCAAGAAGGCTGCAAAGAAAGAGGTAGCAAAGGCGCAGGAGGCATGAAGGAAAATGTTCGGAGAAAGCTTGGATTCGGAAGAGGGTCAGAGAGCGGTATTCAGGATTGCAAACAGATAGCGAAAGAGAGGTGTGATGTGATGGGGGTGAGTTGCTTGAAGGATGAAGTGGGACAAATCGTTGTGGACCCAGATGGAATTAAAGGAAGATGGAAAAGATATATGGAAATGCTGTTGAATACAGAGAATGAATGGGATGGCAACATGGAGAGTAACCCAGTTTTAGGACCGGCAGAGAAGATAACTGAGAAGGAAGTTGAGGAAGCGATAAAAGCAATGAAGAGTGGAAAAGCGGGAGGGCTGATGGGAGTTGTGGGAGATATGTTGAAGGCAGCAGGAAGTTGGGGTGTGAAGAGAATGACAGAGATCTGTAATCTGGTGGTGAAAGAAGGCCGCATTCCAGTGGATTGGGAACTGAGTACCCTCGTCCCTCTATACAAGAGGAAAGGTGACCCTCTGGAGTGTGGCTCGTACCGAGCGATAAAGTTATTGGAGCATGGAATGAAGGTATTGGAAAGGGTGTTGGAGAGGAGGATAAGGAAGAAGGTGAAGATCGATGAAATGCAGTTTGGATCTATGCCAGGAAGAGGAACGACAGACGCGCTCTTTATTGTGAGGCAGTTGCAGGAGAAGTACATGGAGAAGAGGAAGAAGTTGTTTCTTGGGTTTGTTGATCTGGAGAAAGCATTCGATAGGGTTCCATGCGAAGTATTGACATGGGCATTGAGGAAGTTAAGAGTGGAGGAATGGTTGATCAGAGTCGTGATGGCAATGTACAAAAGAGCGCGCACAGCTGTAAGGACGAAGGACGGGAACAGTGGTGAGTTTGAGGTGAAGGTGGGAGTGCATCAGGGGTCGGTACTAAGTCCACTACTATTTGTAGCTGTGATGGAGGTGCTGGCTCAGAACGTAAAGGTGGGTTTACCGTGGGAGTTGTTGTATGCAGATGATCTGGTGTTGATTGCGGAAAGTATGGATGGACTGAAGGAAAAGATGAACAAATGGAAGGAATGTATGGAGACAAAAGGTCTGAAGGTGAATATAGGAAAGACAAAGGTGATGGCCAGTGGTAAAGCACGTGGTGAGGTGGAAAGAACTGGGAAGTGGCCATGTGCTGTGTGCAGGAAGGGTGTTGGAGTGAACTCCATTCAATGTACAATGTGCGCTGAGTGGATTCATCAAAAATGTAGTGGTCTGAGAGGGTCATTCACCAGTGTGGCAGCTACATCCAAATGTAAGGTGTGCACAGAGGGAGCTGCAGATGGAGGAAATGTTGAGTTGGATCTTGGAGACAGCGTGAAGCTGGAAGGTGTGAAAACATTTTGCTGCCTCGGAGACATGCTGAATGGAGAAGGTGGATCAGACTCGGCAACGGTTGCAAGAGTGAGATGTGCATGGAAGGAGTTTCGGGAACTGAGTGGCGTGCTGATGAGGAGGGGAGTGTCGTTGAAGCTGAAGGGAAAGGTGTATGCTGCATGTGTGAGAAGTGTTATGATTTATGGGAGCGAGACATGGGTAATGAACATAGAGCAGCAACGAAGGCTGGAAAGGGTGGTAAAGCGAATGGTTCGGTGGATGTGCGGAGTATCTTTGAGAGAGAGGAAGACAAATGATGAATTGCGAAAGATGATGGGAATAGAGCCTGTGATTGATGCTGTGAAGAGGAACAGGTTGAGATGGTTTGGTCATGTGTTGAGGAAGGATGAAAGTGACTGGTTGAGAAGAGTGATGGAAATGAATGTCGAAGGAAGTAGAGGACGGGGAAGACCGAGAAAGACTTGGCTAAAGATGGTGGAAGAAGAAATGCGGGCACGGGGGTTAACAAGGAGAGATGCAGAAAATAGGGCAAAATGGAGAAGATTGTCATGGGGACCACAAGGCTAAACCCCGCTCTAGCAGGGAAAATGGCCTTAAAATGCATGTTGTTTGTTGAGAGGAAGGCACTCCGGACGTCCCCTGCA
Organism: Myxine glutinosa; assembly: GCF_964187855.1. NCBI lineage: Eukaryota > Metazoa > Chordata > Myxini > Myxiniformes > Myxinidae > Myxine > Myxine glutinosa. The sequence continues at coordinate 170,820,810 of NC_136261.1, forward strand.
GAACGGCCAGCCTGTGGCTCATGGTGTGCATTGCAGTACCTTTTTCCCTTTCTGATATTCATTGGGAGAGGCGGGCCCTCCAGCATGGCTGCCTCTGATTGGAGGAATCGAGGTGACAAGCCATTGGACCACTTTGCTTGGGGGCTATGGTACCCATCGGTTCAGGAATGGCGCTGTAGGTCGAGTCTCTCGCTATACAACAGATGCGGCGCGTAATTGACAGACACCCTGCAGGTACTCACATTGATGCCATAAAGGTAAAGTGCAAGGGGAGGGTAAATGACTCCACAAAGTGAGGGCTCAGCATTTGTGTGCGACTTTTCTGCTCGTTCTGTTCTGGAGATTTTGAACGCTGACAATGCAATTTGGTTTGTGTCTCTTGTGGCCAGGATGTTTAGCCCTCACAAGATTCCTGCCATTCACCCTGGGTCGTTCCATGCCCATTATTTTCCACACCAGATTCTGTGGGAATATTTGTCATGCATGTGGGACCATAGCCCAGAGTTTAGGTTCCGTTTCCTTGTTTGTTAAATATTGTTGTTACTCATTATAATGCACACGCACAATCATGAGCACACAATGCAAGATGGTAGTTAAAACAGTCTGCACAGCATAATGAAGCAAATCTTAATGTTATGCAGTGAAATAGTACAATCGCTAGATCTATGCTCATTTTATAGTTGTAGTTGTAGTTGTTCACTGCTCTTTATGTATATCCCTAACATCTGTTGGACAGTAAAGATTTTCCGTTTTTTTTGTGCCGTCTATCCTGTGCCAAATAAATTATTTATTATTTTCTTATTTCCACATATTCCTGTCATCTTTCCCGCTCTGATGATTGGGTAAAACGAACACCCCTGGAGGGAAATAAAATAAGGAAGATAATCCCTTTGTTTGACGAATCACACATGTCTATTCGCACATGAGACTAGAAGCGCGTCAAACATCCACTCAGATGACATGCCGACCAAATTTAGTCTTAAGTCGGCTATCCACAAGATTAAACTCCAGCGTGTACACTTCCCGTCTCTGATCGCTTATGGTTTCAGGTCAGGCCATGCACGCGACAACACTCAACCACACGTGACCATGCACATGATGCAAGACGGTGGTTAAATTGTCTTTACGGCACAAATGAAGCATAATGTTGTGCAGTGAGCTAGGACAGTCGCTTAGTCTATGCTCATTGCATTGTTGTAGTTGTTGTTTGCTGCTCTTTACGTATATCTTAATGTCTGCTCGACAGCATTAGTCCGGCAGCTAAGCTAAATATAGCATAACAATTGTGCATTTTGTGAGGAAAGCACCAAATTTGGCACACTAGTAGACTATCATATTATGAAAAGATCTGGATATTGGGCCATCTCAGATTCAGAGATTTGATTTTTGCAAGATTTGCAGATTTTGCAGATTTGCAAGCTGAGATTGCAACGCCAGGGACGGCCGACTCCTTCATGTGAGCTGCCCACGTCACCCGCACAAGAAGAGCTCATCAAATCACTGCAGCGGCACTGCACATCCTGCAACACCGTGCGTATGAATGCCACTGTATGACATTCTGATGATGCAGAAGACCTGCCTGAGTTCGAAGACTGGTGTCACCAGAGAGGAGAAGACATTCCCAACTTTCAGTACTGGGCAACTGTGCTGGAACTAGAGATGTTGGTACTGGTCTACGTGCGTTCTCTGCGGCAGGCTTCATTCACGATGTACCTTGATGCCCTGACGGAACTGGTCCCATGGTTCCATGCCTTAGACCACACACACTATGCCAGGTGGGTCCCTGTTCACCTGAGGGACATGGTTGCACTACCAATGAAGCACCCAGATGTAGCCAGAGAATTCAGGGCTGGCAACTTCACTGTACAGAAGACGAAGAAGGTGTTCTCTTCGATCCCAATCGACCAGGCGCATGAACAGAATAACGCCTGCATCAAAGGAGATGGTGGAGCAGTCGGCCTCACTGACAACCCAAGTGCCCTGCGGCGTTGGATGATTGCCGGGCCAGAAGTTGCCAGGGCCATAGAAGAGTTCCAAGATGGCCATCAACACTGGGAGATGCAAGAGGACACACGTCATCACGACCAGACACCAAGTGTGCAGACCTCTTTCGCCAAGGATGTCCGCGCCCTTGTCAGCGTCATAGAAGAGCTTGGCAACCCCTTTGAGGAAGAGAGCATGGACTTGGTTGTCCTTGACACAAAGGAAATTGCAGGTCCTGCTGCAGTTGAGACTGTCAGGAATGTGAAGAAGATTGGCCAAGAGCAGTTCCAGACTTTCACCAGAGAATGCCTGGTGGAAAGGACCAAGCCAATTGATGATGCAATTCGTCGGAACAAGCTGAAGGTGTCATTTTGTAAAATGGCTGCCACAGCCATCAGGGGCTGAATTTGAGATGGCCCAATATCCAAATCTGTTCATCATAGGATAGTCTACTAGTGTGCCAAATTTGGTGCTTTCCTCACAAAATGCACAATTGTTATGCTATGTTTCCCCACTATAGATGCCTAAAACGAATTTGTGACCGGTTGGTATCAAATGCCTCCAGGTGGTGAATGAGATCCAGTCTGCATGCAAAGCTTATTCGTGCTGCAGAAATTTCTCAAAGACAATCGAGACTCTAATTATTGTTTTCTCCATGCTTTCTATAGAGTAGAGTGTCTTAGTATTGTATTCTACTCTCAGCATGTCTTGGGCCGTGCTGTGAGGACGTTTGGTAGCGTTTGTACTCAAGTGTGCACCCCATGCAGTGAATTTTTCTTTTTGTGCTTTCATCTCTTTCTCATATTTGATCGTAAAGTTAGTAAAAATGGAAGAAGGAGGGGAGGGGGGAGGGGGGAGGGAGGGGGAGGAGTGGGAGGGTGGGGGGAGGGAGGCGGGGGAGGTGGAGGGGGAGGGGGGGAGGGCGAGGGGGGAGGGCGAGGGGGGAGGGCGAGGGGGGTGGGGGAGGTGGAGGGGGAGGGGGGAGGGCGAGGGGGGTGGGGGAGGGAGAGGGGGAGGGGGAGGGGAGGGGGAGGGGGGAGGGGGGAAGGGGAAGGAGAGGGGGAGGGGGGAGGGGAGGGGAGGGGGAACGGGGGGGAGGGGAGGAGAGGGGGGAGGGGGGAGGGGGAGGGGAGGGGAGGCAAATAAACTTCAGAAAGAAGAAAGGCAGGCAAAGGGAAATTTAGTTCACAGCCCCAAAATATAAATTGCCTCAAGAATGTAAAAAACAAAACAAAAAAACATTCACTTGATGGAGAACTTAGACCGTCAGCTTAACTAAAAGGAGAGCTTAACTAAAACCAAACCGTCAATCAAAGGTTGGAATTCCACAGGAGAGAAGGAGAGTGAGAGAGGGATGAGGAGATCATTGTGAGGGAGAAAGGGGAAGGGGAGGGGGTAGAGCGAGAGGTAGGGGAGAGAAAAGTGAGAGTGATGAGTGAGAGGGAGGGGGGCTGAGTGAAAGGGAGGGGGATAATTGAGAAAGAGGTGGATGGGTGAGAGGGAGGGGGCTGAATGAGATAGGGACTGGTAGGGGGGGTTAAGGGTAGGGGTGAAAAGTGAGGATGACGGTGAGAGATGGTAGGGTGGGAGGGTGACAGGTCAGGGAGAATAGGTGCAAGGTCGGGGGGGGGGGAGTTTGCGAGGCTGGTAGGGTGAGGTGCAAGGTGGGGGGGGGGGGGATGAGGTGCGAGGTCAGGTGAATGAGGTGTGAAGTTGGAGGGTTGAGTTACTAGGTCAGAGGGGATAAGGTGCGAGGAGGATGAGGAATGAGTTTGGAGGGGGGGGGGGGGGCGGTTAGGTGGGAAGTCGGGGGGGGGGTGAGGTGCGAAGTATTGGGGGGGGGGGTGCGAGGTGCTATATTGGGGAGAAGGATAAGGTGCATTGGAGGAGACGAGGTGAGAGGTCCAGGGGTGAAGTGCAAGGTCGGGGAGGGGGGGGGGGGGGGGTGAGATGCAAGGTCAGAGGGGATGAGGTGAGAGGGGATGAGGTGTAGGGTCTGGGTGAGGTGAAAGGTCTGCATGAGGTGAAAGGTCTGCATGAGGTGAAAGTTCTGGATAAGGTGAAAGATCTGGATAAGGTGAAAGATCTGGATAAGGTGAAAGATCTGGATAAGGTGAAAGGTCTGGATGAAAGATGAGAGGTGAGTAGATGGGAGAGAGGTGTGAGGTATAGGTGGCAGGGCGGGGAGGGGATAGGGGGGGGGGGGGGAAGAGGAGGTGATAGTGTGGGGGGAGATGTGGAGGGGAGAGAGAGAGTTCGGGGAGGAAAAAGAGGTGGTAAATGAGGGAAAGAAGTGGGAAATTGGGGAATGAGGTGTGGTGAGAACTCTGAAGAACCCCTTCAGCTTATTAAGTGCCCAATTCAATGAGATCATCGAATTATCAGAAAAGCAATGTCCATAATCAAGGTTTCGACCCTTTTAGGCCAGAACCATACGATTAGACCGTGTGACTTTGATGCTTCCAATTTACTTTGCAGGTTTGAATGCAAACCATTATAGATATGCTCAGTGAATAGTGGATGTCCACCTCTTGTCAGTTTTCATTTAGACCTGGAAAGAATTATTTTTAACTACAGACAGTTTCGTTTGTTTAAACGTTAAAGCACCTCACTGTTCACAGTCACACCCGATTATGTTACTCATTTAACCCCACCCCTTTTTATCCCTTTCATATATAAACATACTTAAGAGATGGATCCTACAAAAAGGAAAGGTATAAAAAAAGCAAATGATGAGTCAAGCCAACAAATATTTGTACTACCTTGGATGAAGGTGTGCTGTTTGGTGAAAAGTGCAGGGTTTAATGAACTGCACATCCCAGTGCTCATGTTCATTAGCGATCCTCTGTGGATAAAAAGCTGGAATTATAAAGGAACTGGAAATTAATAATCAAAGATCAGCAACAAACACTTACAAAATACTCCCTTCCAAAAATACCTACCCTGTTGCCAACTGCCCATGATTCACCAAAGATACACCAGGCCCAGCAGCTAGCATCGAGTTCCCCAACGCTGGAGATGACATCATACACTGTCCCCCACTAAGTGTTCCAAGCAGACCACCCGTCCCCCCGGAGCCTGCCCCATTGCTGGACACTTGAGCCAATGAGCTAAGAAGAGCTGAGGGGTGTGCTGAGAGCAAAGGTGATGCCGAGGAACGAGGAGGAAGAGGGGCTGTATTGCCCAGATGCAATTTCGGTGTTGAGGGTGCTGAAGGAAGGGGAACTGGTGGGGTTGACGATGGTGAAAAAGCCGTGGGCGTAGGGGACTGACTAAAGTCAGGTGCAATGCCGTGGGTAGTGGAGGGAAGCCCAGTGGCTGTGGGAGGAAGGGAATCAATGTTGGAGTTTGGAGAGGCAAGCGGAGATGCACCAGAGGAGTGGGAGGAATTGGAGGCAGCGTCAGCATTGAGGATGGTTGGCATGATGGATGTGCTCAAATCTCCTACGCAAAAAGGAGATGAGTAGTTATTAGAAACATCAGAGGGGAGGGTGTTGTTTGCATGAAGGCATTTCTGATGATATTGGATTGACAGCATTCCTGTTTCTGATTATGTAATGATGTTCTTGCCCATGTTATTGGAAGGGTACAACGACTGGTATTTGTTAATAAGGTTTTGTTGCACACCTGGTATTTTCAGTGATGCTAGGTTGTTGTTCCCAGAAAGAATCACAGTGCTGGGTATAGGAGGGCTGCTCGACACCAGCGTCAGAGGGCTTGACACCTGCACAGCACCACACACTTTGCTGCACGTTAAAATGAAATTTCTCTCATCACATATCAGCTTCTGCTGAGGAATTTAATGGGAACAGGGAGAAACAACAGTGATGGAGATAAATTCCTTCACGGAAAAATTATTCAGAGAATCACTCAGGCTAATACTACTGAATGATTGTCGACAAAGTGCATAAGATGCCACGATACAGTGTCTGGTGCAGTAATATATGTATATTGTTGCGGGTCTCCTGAAGCCCGTCCACGTTACAAAAGGGGGGATTAAACCCCTTTTTCCCCTTGGGTCTTCGTGGCCACGAGGCCGAATCGCCACTTCCGCAGCAAGCATGAAAAAGGATATCGGGTCGACGCTGCTCGTACTTTTGACCCACGCTGCCACGAAAACGGGGACCGGACCTCGCACAAGCCACGCTAATCGATTACGCCCGAGCGGTGTGGATATCACGTGACTCGTGCCGTTACTTTTATGGAACCCGATTCGAGCGGTTTTATTCGTACTATGCGAGGCCAATTAATGGAAGGGACGGGAACGGTCAAATAAGAGGAATAACACACGTTATTATTTATGTACAGGATTCGAAGAGACACAGAGCAGGCACTTAAACAATGTTAACTTATCCCCAGACACAGGGCCCACTCACGCACACAGGGAGAAGACGAAAGGAAGTTCGCACGCCAAACGCGCCTGGCGTCGTCCACTCCGGATAGCTCGCTCGGCATGGCCCTCTGGTGGTCACGGCACGTGCAGGAAAACCAGGCAGGAGGAGATCGCGCGTCTGTGGCTCGGAACGGGTCGTCTTCACAAGCGCGATTAATACAGCGCAGAGCGCAGGGCACGGGGCACGTTCGTGTACAAAGATGATAACAGGCAATTGTTCCGGGGCTGGGCGATTGACTGACTCACTCAAGTTCTCACTCAACTCGACTCCTGGGCTGCGCGACTCTCAAATCCAAAGTCAAACTGAACTCAACTGACTCACGATACTCCCCGGCTCTGACTCGACTCCGATCCCGACTCCAACTGAGGTGGGGGGCTCGGAGCAGGGTTTTATGGCTCCGCCCCGGCCCTACCCGAATGTTCCATGCTCCGCCTTCCGTTGCCATGGTTAGCCACTCCCCTCGAGCTATGATTGGCGGCTCGCGCTTACCGGCCACTCCCCCCTGCAGCTCCTCCCTTCGGCCTTGCCAGACTTGTTCAGGCCGAGCATGTGGCATTCCAGCGCCAAAGGACCGCCCTACTCACGGGCCTGCTCAACGCAAAACTAACACAGGAAAGGACTACGCTTACATTTACTAAGAAATAACTGAACTATCGCGAGGCTATATGTTGTGGTGCGTCTACCTACGAGGGGGATTATCCTCTATGCCAAAACCACAACACTACACCCCTCTCTCACCAGACTCGTCCCGAGTCGAACCCACCCATGGACCGACCGGTAGAGCCTGACATGCAAAATTAATATTACGTTTAAATGTGACACATAGGTGTGGTTCCCCCTACCATTTATTCTGACCCATGTGTGCGACAGTTTTAGCACTAGATATGTCCCTCCTATTGCGTTGAGCAGCTACCTAACAGTTTCACACCCACAACTACCCGAGTATTTCCGGAATTTCAAACGAAACACATAGCCGGTGGGCACATTCTTATATTTACAAGCACAGAACTTAACTTTATTTACAATGCTATGACCCAGGACCTGTTCTTTTTGGAAGAGAAGATCGGAGGGGAGAGAAACAAACAAAACACTCAAAAATGGCACTTGCTGCAGAAGGGATCTTGCTTCTTCTGTGTGCGTCTAACAAATCGGCTGGCCTCCTGACCGGCATACAGGCCATTTGAAGCATCAGGGCCATCTAAACTTGCAGAACTTCTTTATCCCTAGCACACAATAATAAATGAGAATGCTTTCATTTGGCCAGCAGGGCCGTTCTCACGTGGTCCAACTGCGTGGCATCAATGCCACTCAACAAGTGGTCCGTAGGTGCAAGATGATTTTGCAGCAAGATGCTGCACAGCAGAGGTGCAAGACCACAAGGCTTGTGGTCCATAATGAGTGACAAGGTGCAGCAAGGTGGTTTGTGGCAGCAAAGTGCTGCACAGGTCGGCTGCACAGGTGCAACAAGGACATGGCAGCAAGGTGCTGCACAGTTCGGCTGCCTAGGTGGAACAAGGACAGGGCAGCAAGGTGCAGAAGGGATGCTGCACAGGTCGATGGTGCTGCACAGTTCGGCCTCCAAAATGGTCCTGGGGCGGGGAGGAAGACAAGGCACAACAAAGCAAGCGGAAAAGACGCAATGGCACACAGAAAAACAAGGCGGTGCGGCGCAAGGGACGCGGAAGAGTGAGCAGAGCAAACTCGTTCCTAGCCGTCCGTACCCCCCACCGTTGGCTACACTACCCTAGCCCCCCTTGTATTTACAATCCGTCTCTACGTCCTGTCTCCCATATCCCCCTCTATGCCAAATTCGTCTCCCAATCCCTCCCAAGAAGGAAGGGATGGAACAAACACAATGTCACCCTTACGTCGTGATGAGTCTCACCACTCAAACAGTTCACAGACCCTCGGTGTGGAGCTCGTCCTCCTTGGTGAATGGCTGTGGATGGTGCGAAGGGATTTCTATTCCTAACTACTCTACTGACATTTACTCATTTAAACTACCCGGGGTCGTACTCTGCCAATCGGCCTCTTTAAACTATGTGGTTCTAAGAACCCAAATTCCCACTGCCCACACTGTGGTGCCCTCCGAATTTGGGTCTCACTCCCGCAAATTTTCTCACTGTGCCCTCGCACAATTTCGGAGCTGGGTCGTGTGGCTCTACCAGCAGGTCTAACTACCTGCGCCCCTCCGCCACCCGAGCTTACCTGCTCCTGCGACTACCTAATCGGGGAAGGCCCTACCTGGCTCTTATCCCCTCTGTGCCCACCTTGGCATCGGGCAACCCGGGTCCCCTCCTGGGATCCTCGGGCCCCACTCAACTCACAACTACCCTAACCGGTTCCCAGAGCCTACCTACAGCCTCACCTGGCCGACAAACTACCAGTGGCGGAGTGCCTCAATAACCATACGCACTAAGTTAGCCACACGCCCAGCCATTCCACAGACGCATGCACCCAACAAAACACTTCTTGTATTGCTACGACCCGCACCACAGGTGTCAATATCCATGCAATTTACCTATGCCCTCTACCTGGCTTTACACTACCCACCCCGGGCTTTCGCGAATGGGTTCCACTTCCCCCCATTCACTCCTTCGCACCATGCATTCCACACCACTCATTCCACACCAATTACTTCCACACACCAAATATCTTGCACACCATTTTTCTCACACACCACTTATTTCCACACACCTTTTTGTTCTCACTCCACAATTCCTCATCAAACACACAGCATCATCTATCTAACTGCTTTTCCCCTACACTCGTGCTTCCCCGTCGTCCCTTTACACTATGCACTCCCTTTCCTTTAACAACCACCTAAACTCGCTACGTCCCCTCTATAGGTCAGGTGTCACTACTTAATTCTCAGTCTCGAAGGTCTTCTAGATCCCTAACATTATCCTAGCCCTCCCTCGGCTAGCTTCGGTGCCCCATGGAGGCAACCATTGCTGGCACCCCCATGTGCCTATCACTGCCAACCCCCTAAACTAATGCACATGGGCCTCCCCCCCCCTCCCCCCCATGTGAGGAATGGTGACACTACCATTCCCCCACATGGGGTACACTACTCGCAGTCCACTAAACTATGAGCCCCTCCATGTGGAAGTTCGTTGTCACAGCTCGGCCTCGAAGGGCCGAGCGATCCATGCAGGTGGTTGGTCGCCTGTATGGGGTGTCCGTCCGACATTTTCGATCCAAGGGGGGAGGGATTGATGGGCCCAGGTTCAGGGCTTCATCCCGGTGCGGGGATTCGCGGTCCCACGCACGATGACCCAACCGGCCATGGTCGGAGCATCTCACCCGACAGGGTGCGTGGCTCCGAAAACTCCTACCTCCCCTTGAACCCGGCCGATCGCCTTTGCCGCCACGGCACGGCACCAACCATACAGTGCGGAGGCCCGAGGCACGAATCGTGCACGCCGGTCCTTGTGAGACCGACGCGGCACCGATCCCCTCCGGTCCCTGCAGCACACAACTCACCGGGGGCTCACGTATGCTACTCGTCCCGTAAAACGCTACCCCAGTCGGTGTCGATGCATGAGCCACGTCCTCACCACACGTGACCCACTCCGCACTCGCACACACAGGCGCACACGCGCCTCCCACACACTCCGTTATTGCACACCCAGGCGCACACGCACCTTCCACACACTCCGGTGTCAACACTCCGGTGCACATCTTTCTTCCACGCCCCCAGGTGCGCACTCCCGCTCATACTCCGTAACACACTCTCTCACCACGTGCTCCGGCACAGACTCCCTCTCACACCACACAATGGGCCATTCGCAAATCGTGCCACCCTTTTTCATACACCGCACAATGGGCCCATCGCGAACGCCCGGGTCTCGCCTCTCTCCCAAGCGCGCCGAACACCCGTCCGCGCCAAACACATTCGCGCCATTTTCTCTACTCACCTCGGGGCTGATTCCTCCACGCTTCCCCTCCAACACCTGTGAAGTTTTTATTTGGTCAGCAAGCACCTCATCACGATGTGAACACAGACCTTGTACATATTCCATCACCTCCTCCTATATTTCATTTTTAGTCTCCCTCCGTCTCTTCTTAATTTCACTCATCCCCTCTTCTACCTCCTCCAGCTTTTGCTTCACCCCTTCTATCTCCCGGTGCGCCCCCGCAATCTCCCCTTCTAGGACTACCCTGGTCGTCTCTACATGTGTCCTAACCTCTCGTTCCCTCATTCCCAATGTCTCTACCACGTCATCCATTCTCTTTGTCAGTCCCTCGTGCACCATTTGGCATTCTTTCTTCGTCGCTATTAATTCCCTCTTTATGTCTTTTTGTGCTGCTTTCAGCCCCCCTATCACGTCAGTATTCTTTCCCACTTGCTCCCTTAATTCCTGCTGTCCTACCGTCAGTTTTTATACCTCCCGAGTCAATTCCTCTATGCCCCCTTGTAGTCTGGCTGTACTCTGCCTCAACTCTCTCCCCACGCGCTCCTCGCACCGCTTCACCTCGTCGCGTACCACCACGGTCCTCGCTCAACTTGTGCTCAATGTCCTCCCCCATCTTTTTTATGTCCCTCTTTGATTCTGCCGTCATCTTCTGCAGATCGCACCTGGATTCCTCCCTCAATTTTTCCATGTGACCACCCATTTTGTTTTCCAACCCCTCCATGTTACACCTTGCTTCGTCCCTCTGGGTGTCCATTTTGCTTTCCAACCCATTTCTTATTTCTCCCAATTCCCGGGTGGATTTGTCCCCGAATTTTTCTATTTGACCACCCATTTTGTTCATTTCCCATTTCGACTCTGTCATGTACGCGCTGATTTGTACCATAAGAAGGCCCATATCTATTGGCGCTGCGGGCTTGGCTCCCGCCGCCACGTGGGAGGCGCCGCCATTTTCTTCCCCTGCTGCCGCCCCTACTTCAACTTCCTCCTCCACTACCAACTCCTCCTGTTGGTCCTGGGTCATTAGTTCCTCTTCATCTATTATTCCCACCGGCATTTGACCACCTTGGCCAGCCATGGTACGAATTTAATTTTGATTTTAAAAGAACTAAATTTCGTCCATTCGTAATTTTGAGCACGTGAAGCGCATTCTCGGTGCAATTGTCCCACTCCTGACACCAATTTGTTGCGGATCTCCCGAAGCCCATCCACGTTACAAAAGGGGGGGATTAAACCCCTTTTTCCCCTTGGGTCTTCGTGTCCACGAGGCCGAATCGCCACTTCCGCAGCAAGCGTGAAAAAGGGTATCGGGTCGACGCTGCTCGTACCTTTGACCCACGCTGCCACGAAAACGGGGACCGGACTTCGCACAAGCCACACTAATCAATTACGCCCGAGCGGTGTGCGTATCACGTAACTCATGCCGTTACTTTTATGGAACCCGATTCGAGCGGTTTTATTCGTACTATGTGAGGCCAATTAATGGAAGGGACAGGAACGGTCAAATAAGAGGAATAACACAATTTATTATTTATGTACAGGATTCGAAGAGACACAGAGCAGGCACTTAAACAATGTTAACTTATTCCCAGACAGAGGGCCCACTCACGCACATGGGGAGAAGAAGAAAGGAAGTTCGTGCGCCAAACGCGCCTGGCGTCGTCCACTCCGGACAGCTCGCTCGGCGTGGCCCTCTGGTGGTCAAGGCGTGCAGGAAAACGGCGTGCACGGCGTGCAGGAAAACCAGGCAGGAGGCAGGAAATACAGCGCAGAGCGCAGGGCACGGGGGCAAGTTCGTGTACAAAGATGATAACAGGCAATTGTTCCGGGGCTGGGCGATTGACTGACTCACTCAAGCTCTCACTCAACTCGACTCCTGGGCTGCGCGACTCTCAACCCCGAACTCAAACTGAACTCAACTGACTCACGATACTCCCCGGCTCTGACTCGACTCCGATCCCGACTCCAACTGAGGTGGGGGGCTCGGAGCAGGGTTTTATGGCTCCGCCCTGGCCCTACCCAAATGTTCCATACTCCGCCTTCCGTTGCCGTGGTTAGCCACTCCCCTCGAGCTCTGATTGGCGGCTCGCGCTTACCGGCCACTCCCCCCTGCAGCTCCTCCCTTCAGCCTTGCCAGACTTGTTCAGGCCGAGCATGTGGCATTCCAGTGCCAAAGGACCGCCCTACTCACGGGCCTGCTCAACGTAAAACTAACACAGGAAAGGACTACGCTTACATTTACTAAGAAATAACTGAACTATCGCGAGGCTATATGTTGTGGTGTGTCTACCTATGAGGGGGATTATCATTTATTCCAAAACCACAATATGTGTATATATATATGTGTGTGTGTGTGTGTGTGTTATATATAAAGGTGGGCGCGATTCGGAAAATTTTAAGGCCGCTTACCGCTTATCCGCTCCGCCAGCCCGTGTAGTCCGATTCGCTTATCCGCTTCAGCGGCCGAAAATCTTAGTCCGCTTACCGGTTATCCGCTTATCCGCTTCGATTCGATTTTTTAAAAGCGCTTCGACGTTTTTAAAGCGATTTTTGACGTTTCTAAAGGGAATTTAATGCTTTTTAAGCCTAAATAGCCATTTCTAACTACTACAAAGACAAACAAAGCTTTTAAGATCAAAAATATACATTTTTATTTAAATAAAATTTATTCAAAATGTATTGAAATAAAGTTTTCCACTCGACTCTACTCTACTCTACAGTTAATTTAAATATAATTTTAATATATGCAAGTTACATTAAAGAAAAATCAATTTGCCCGTCCTTTCTTTGAGAAGAGAGTCTACTAGTCAACAGACTAGCAGTCTGTTGACTAGTCCTCGTCTTCCTCCTCCACCTCGTGGGCCTTCTTGAGGATTTGGAGGTTGCCCTTCATGAAGACGAGGGCCTCGAAGTTCGGTGCAGCCAGGGCCGACCTCTTAGGCCTGAGGATGTCCGACCCGTAGCTGAACACGCGCTCGACCGAGGCAGAGCTCGGGAGCGGCGTGTTATGCCTGAGAAACAGAGTTACCCAAGCATCACGGAACTCGAGCGGGAAGAGATTGGGCGAGAGCCGAGTTGTTAGGGTTTCACTTATTATTCACTTAAATAAATATTCACAATTCTAGAGTAACGGCTCAGGCTAACAGCTGATTTGGCGAATCGCGATGCGCTTTAATTTTTCGGTAGTCCGCTTACGCTTATCCGCTTCGGTTTCTGGGGGTTGTTCCGATTCGCTTATCCGCTTCGAAAACGTTAGTCCGCTGCAGCGGATAAGTGGATAAGCGGACTTTCGAAGCGGACCGCCCACCTTTGGTTATATATATATATATATATATATTGTTGTGGATATGAGAATGTTTTTTTTTTTTTTGTTGTGGTAAAATGTTGTAAAAGGTTGTTGTAAAATATCACCCCTCCTCCCTCCGTTTGTGGTTGTATAAAGGTCAAAGGGCGTTCCCGTAGTTAGTCCATAAAACATACATGCAGGACACGATATATCTTTGTTGACAGTTATATCCTTATTATGTGTATTAGTGTAAGGCTGTGTCTTCCATTAATTGAAATACTCCATTGCACCAAGTGAAATAAGATAGATTCCCTTTCATTCCCATTCCCAAAACCTCCATTTCCAACTGCATCATTGCCATTCGCACTGCCAACTGCATTTGCCGCCATTAAGCGTGGTCAGCTCGGGGAAGAAGGGCGTGCCCGCCCATCGTCATAGAGGGGAGGAGTGAGCCAGCCCCGAACAACCAACCAAGTACAAGGGGTTTGCCTTGAGAGGGCGGAGAGAGTACGCTCGGGGAGGTTCGCGAAGGTTCGAGGGTGTGGCCTATATAACCCGCGGCCCCGACGCCCCCAAGAGAGTTGCGTTGAGAAAAGAGTTGAGTAAGGGATCCCTGAAAGAGCAGCTCCAGCCACCGCAGCTTCAGCCACCGCAGCTTCAGCCACAGCAGTTTCAGCCACAGCAGTTTCAGCCACCGCAGCTTCAGCCACAGCAGTTTCAGCCACCGCAGCGTCAGCCACAGCAGTTTCAGCCACCGCAGCTTCAGCCCCAGCAGCTTCGGGGCCTTGACGGCAGTTTCGAGCGAGGCCGCGAAGGAACGGCGGCTGCTAAACGCGCCGATCGAGAGAGGGCGGCGGCTGCTCATCCCCGACCCGACCGTGCTGCGGTTCCAGTTGGACCTTCCTCCCCCTCCAGCCATCCACCTCCTGCCATTCCTGTCATCATTCCCCGCGTGAGTCTGTCTTTTGTTTGTTCTGTCCCAGGGTATTAATTAAGACTGTAGGTAAGCTAGCATTGCACTGTGTCTCTGAGTTCTTCTGTAAATTATTTTATTATCTTTCCTTCTCCTTGGTTTTTTTGGTCCTGTATATAGTAAATAAATTATATTTGTATTCCTTACCCTTTGTCTTTCTTCTTCTTCACATCCTTCGCTTTAGTCTTTTCCCCATTGAATATCTGTGGCGCGATTCGGCCAACGTTCAGGAATCGGGTTAGTCGGGGTAACTGTTAGGGCCGCGGTGCCATCCGCTCGGCAAATCAACATCTTATCCGCGGTCCGTAACAATTGGTGTCGGGAGCGGGATCGGACCCGAAGCGCGCTTAACGCGCTCAAAATTACGAGCTGCTGAAATTTGTTTTGTTTTAAGAAAAACCTGAATTTTGAAATCGCGCCATGGCTAGTCAAGACTATCGGATGCTGGTGGGGGAACTAGAAGAGGGGTTAGGAGTAACCCAGGATCAGAGGGAAGAAATAGAGGAGAGCAATGAGGTGGTTGAGGAGGTTTCAGGCGCGCAAGATGGCGCCCTCGCGCACGAGGTTGCGGGCGCGCAAAATGGCGCCTCGCACATGGCTACGGCGGCCGCGCCCGCCGCACAAGTGGGAGGGATTGACATGCAGGCCCTCATTGCGCAGCTGCAGGCAGCTGTACAGATGAGTATGGGGAGCCAAATTGAGCGGCTGGGAGACCAAATGGGAGCAATGAGGGACGAAGCGAGGGGTACCGGTGAACGGTTGGACAGTAAATTTGAGGGGTTAGACAATAATTTTAAGGGGTTAGACAATAATTTTGAGGGGTTAGACAAGAAATTTGAGGGGTTAGACAAGAAATTTGAGGGGTTAGACAAGAAATTTGAGGGGTTAGACAATGGGATAGAAGGGGTGAAACATGGGTTAACGGGGGTGGAAAATAGAATGGCTGCCCAGGAGAATCAGATAGAGGGGGTGAAAAATGGGTTAAGGGGGTTAGAAAACACAATGGACGACAAATTGCGGGAAGTAGGGGAGCAATCCGCCCGGGAAATCAAACGGATGGGGAACCAGATAGAGGAGGTGAAAATCGGTTTAGAAGGTAAATTGGATGCTCAGAGGGATGAATTGGGACAGATGAGGGTGGCATCTACAAAAGAGATGGAAGAGATGAAGGAGGAGATACGACGAGGTGTAAGCGTGGAGGTCTCGGGGGTACGCGAGGTGAGAAGCGTATGGAGAAAGAGGTGAGGAATAATACGGCTAGGTTACAGGGTGGCATAGAGGGTCTGACGCAGGAAATAGAGCAGCTGACGGTGGGACAGACGGAGTTAGCGGAGCAGGTACAAAAGAACACTGCAGTACTAGGAGGGTTAAAAGCGACACAAAGAGACATCAAGGACGACTTGATAGCGACGAAGAGGCAATGTCAGATGGTATGTGAGGGACTGACAACGAGGTTGGACGAGGTGACCGAAGTAATGGAGACGAAGGACCGGGAGGTGAGGACGCACATAGAAACGGTTAAGGTAGCCTTAGAGGACGAAATTGAGGAGACGCACCGGGAAATAAAAGAGGTGAAGCAAAAATTAGAGAAGGTGGAAGAGGGGGTGAGTGAAATTAAGAAGAGACGGACGGAAACTAAGAAAGAAATACAGGAGGAGGTGATGGAATATGTACAAGGTCGGTGCTCAAATCGTGATGGTGTGCTCGCTAACCAAATAAAGAGTTTGTAGGTGGCGAAGGAGGTGCAGAGACGAGGTGCCAAGGTGAGTGGTGATATATGCGGAAATGTATATGTGAGGGGAGCTTCAGTCGGCTTGGGGGTTGGTGTAGACCCGGGTGTTCGTGAGAGGCCGTTGGTGAAGTGTGCGACAGGTACGGAGTGCGAAGGAGGAGGTGTGCGAGAATGTCCGACTCTGGGGTGTGTAAGGAAAAAGTGCGCGCCAAGGAGTGAGTGTGCTGTCGAGAGTGAGTTGGTCGTAGCGCGTGTGCGGAGGGGCACATGGAAGCGCGTCGTAGGGAGTGTTACAAGGGATGTAACGGAAGCATGCACGCCTGTGGTGAGTGTTACGGAGGATGTAACGGGAGAGTGTGCGCAAGAGGATGCGCGAGAAAGGTGTGTAACGGACGGGTGCATGAGGAAAGAGTGCGCTGTCAAAAGTAAGGGTGAGTGCGCGACCGAGTGTGGAGGTGGGAGTAGTGAGAGTGACACGGAGCGTGAGTTGGTTGTGGCAGGTGAGAGAGGATGTACACCTGGAATGGTAGAGCGCGCATGGGAATGCACGCTGGAATTGGTAGTGAGGCACGTGGTTGGGTGTGCAAGTGAGAGCACACCTGTGGTTGTCACAGAGGAGGTGACCGAGGAGGGGGCACGAAGAGGTGTGTTGGTAAGGTGTGCGAACGATGAGTGTGTGCAAAGGTGTGCGGTGGTCAGGTGTGTGACAAAGTCTGTAAGTGGAATGAGTGTACCTGGGTGTGCCAGGGAAGGGGCAATGACAAAGAGCATGGAGACGGCGGGATGTATGAGCAAGGAACGGGCTGCGGGGTGTAAGCATGCGAATGTAGCATCGACGCTCACCGGGTTAGCGGTTAGAGCGACGTATAGCCGAATCGGGCCTTCGGTGCGAACCGGGCAGCTTTGCGTGCCGCGGGGATCCGCGGCGGTTTCGAAAGAACAGCCGTGCGAGATCCACGCCGGGCCGCGCTTTGAACGGCCGCGTCCGTGCTCCACTAGGCGGAGCGGGCAGCCCGATAGGAAGGGTCGTCGTGGCGACCCCTTTTTCTTGAGGCGTTCCGGCAGGTCGAGATCGGGCCATTGGACGGCTCTGTGCCGAGATGGTGCGTGGGATCTCGGCCCGGGTAAGCGTCCTTCCCTGCACCGAATGCCGGACGTTTCCAACCGCCGGCACCAAGCAACCCGCATTCATTGCTCGCCTTTACGAAGCCGAGCTTTAGAGATGAATTGGCGCACCGAGAGGCACTAGTGAGTAGACTGTGATGATGAGGATAGTGTTTTGGCCCCGAAATTAGAAAAACAAAATTTGAGGATTGGCAAAGGATTGGCAGAGTGATGATTGGCAGATGATTGGTAGTGATTGGCAAATTTTTAATTGGCTGGAATTTGGTGAGCAAAATTGATAGTAGAAGAAGCCCGATGTGGTGGGATGGCAACTCTGCCATCTCTCACAGCGGGGGCAAAGGAGCACTAGGTTATGGGGTTGGCAGTGAAAACTAGCCCGGGAGGGTTAGGATATAGTGTGTAGGGACCTAGAAGATGACAATAGGTAACGGTAAGGTTTAGGTAGTGACAATGATACCTGTGGTGGGGACGCAGGTAGGTTAGAGTGGATGATAATGACGTGGTATGTGCTTAGTTTAAAGGGAAGACGGGGAGCACTAAGTTAGCAGGGCACCAGGTAGATTAGATGATGCCGTGTGTATGGTTAAAAGGTGTGATTGCACAGGTGTGCAATGACAGGTGAATGGAGAACAGGTGTATGGAATAAATGGTCTGGAATATATGGAGTATTGGAATGGATGGTCGTGGAGTGAGTATGGTGGAACCTGTGGAGTGGAGTGGATGGTGCGAAGGTGTGGATGGGGGAAAGGAGGATGGACCCCATCACGAATACCCGGGGAGGGTAGTGTAAGTGTTAGGTAGAGGGTACAGGTAAATTGTGGTTGGATATTGGCATCTGTGGTGCGTGGTGAAAGAATGGTATTTGGATGGGTGCATTAGTGACGTGGAAATGGCTGGGCGTGTAGCCTGTTAGTGTGTGTAGTTGGTTTGGGCACTCCACCACTGTGAGGTGGCCAGGCCAGGTGAGGCCACAGGTGGGCTCTGGGAGCCGGTAGTTGTTGTGGATGGGGCCCGAGGATCCGGAGGACGGACCCGGGTAGCCCAGTGCCAGAGGGCACCAAGGGGTGACAGAGCCAGGAGGGGCCTTCCCCAGTTAGTTAGGTTAGGGTGAGGAGCTAGGTAAGCTCGGGTGGCAACGACAGTGGTGGAGGTGTGCAGGTGGGTAGACCTGCTGGGAGAGCTACACGACCCAGCCCGGAAATTGTGCAAGGGCACAGGGAGATGAATCGGGGGAGTGAGACCCCAAATTGAGAAGCACCACAGTTTGGTCAATGGGAATTGGTTTTTAGAACCCATAGTGTAAGTTGGCCAATGGATTGGCAGGGAAAGACCCCGGGTAGTGTAAAGTGTGTTAATGTCATTTAGAGGATAGTTAGGATTAAGAATCTCCTCGCACCATCTACATCCACTCACCTGAGATGACGTACCTCCACACCATGCCAGGTGGTTTTTATTATTTTTATGATGCAGATGTTTGGAATGTGAGACGCATCATGACGTGGGTGTGACATTGTGCTGTGTTCCATCTCTTCCTCCTTATGAGGATTGATGATGAATTGGGTGATGGCAAATTTTGGATAGAGGGATTGTGGAGACGAATTTGGTATAGGGGAAATATGGGGAAGACGTGACATTAGCGACGAATTTGTAAAGGTGTAGATTTTGTAAATATGGGGTAAGGGCAAGGGTAGAGTAGGTGACAGTGGGGGTGACGTACGGTAGGGACGAGCTTCCTCACTTCGCTCTCCGTACGCACTTCGCCTTGCATTGCCTGTATTGAAGTGTACCCTTGGGACCTTACCCCTCGCTCATCTGTCTTTCCCCCCTTTGTCTCCCACATGAGGACCTGTGCGCCACTGGGTGCCGAGGGGAGCGTGCGTGAGTCCGCCATTGTGCGCCCGAAACTCCCGGAACCAGCTGTCTGCATCGATGCACCACCTTATGGACCACATGTCTGTGGCCGAGCACCACTTATGGACCCCATGGGTTGGGGCAAGGCCCCTCTGCTGGAACCGGCCATGAAGGCCCGAGATCTTGCTGGCGGACCTTGGCCACAGGGCACCTATGCCCCACAGGTGAACCACACTAGTCGGCCCTGTGGGCCATAAATAAATAAAATGAAAATGGACACATTGGGTGCATTTTTTAATCCAAATAGCCCGCCAGCAAAGAAGATGACAACATCAGGAAGAGAGCATTAGCCAGCAGAGGGAGCCGAAGAGCAAGACACCACCAAGGGTTTGTTGTTTTTATTTTCATGAACAGTGATGACTGTGCACCGATTGGTGCTTGAGGGTGTATTGGTGCGTTTTGGGTGCTTTCATGGTGCATTGATGCAGAGCAGACTGTCTCCCCCCCCCAGAAAGAACAATCACAGGTCCTGGGTTACGTTTTGTAAATAAAGTAACGTCATTGTAAATAATGCTCCCCACCGTCAATGTATAGTTTGAAGACAATTCCGCAATTCGGTTAGCTGTGGGCGTGAGTCTGTTAGGTAGGGTGCAATGGAGCAGCGGGACATATTTATTGGTGTTTTAAAACTGTCACACTCAGGGTCAGGTTAAAAGTAGAGGGAACTACACCTACGTGCCACACTAAGGTAAAAGTTATAGGCCCGGGACGTGCCTAAGGGGAGGAGGGTGCAGTGTTGTGGCTTTTGAGAATGTTTTTTAAATTTTATTGTTGTGGTAAAATGTTGTTGTAAAAGGTTGTTGCAAAATATCACCCCTCCTCCCTCCGTTTGTGGTTGTATAAAGGTCAAAGGGCGTTCCCGTAGTTAGTCCATAAAACATACATGCAGGACACGATATATCTTTGTTGACAGTTATATCCTTATTATGTGTATTAGTGTAAGGCTGTGTCTTCCATTAATTGAAATACTCCATTGCACCAAGTGAAATAAGATAGATTCCCTTTCATGCCCATTCCCAAAACCTCCATTTCCAACTGCATCATTGCCATTCGCACTGCCAACTGCATTTGCCGCCATTAAGCGTGGTCAGCTCGGGGAAGAAGGGCGTGCCCGCCCATCGTCATAGAGGGGAGGAGTGAGCCAGCCCCGAACAACCACCCAAGTACAAGGGGTTTGGCTTGAGAGGGCGGAGAGAGAACGCTCGGGGAGGTTCGCAAAGGTTCGAGGGTGTGGCCTATATAACCCGCGGCCCCGATGCCCCCAAGAGAGTTGCGTTGAGAAAAGAGTTGAGTAAGGGATCCCTGAAAGAGCAGCTCCAGCCACCGCAGCTTCAGCCACCGCAGCTTCAGCCACAGCAGTTTCAGCCACAGCAGCTTCAGCCACAGCAGTTTCAGCCACCGCAGCTTCAGCCACAGCAGTTTCAGCCACCGCAGCTTCAGCCCCAGCAGCTTCGGGGCCTTGACGGCAGTTTCGAGCGAGGCCGCGAAGGAACGGCGGCTGCTAAACGCGCCGATCGAGAGAGGGCGGCGGCTGCTCATCCCCGACCCGACCGTGCTGCGGTTCCAGCTGGACCTTCCTCCCCCTCCAGCCATCCACCACCTGCCATTCCTGTCATCATTCCCCACGTGAGTCTATCTTTTGTTTGTTCTGTCCCAGGGTATTAATTAAGACTGTAGGTAAGTTAGCATTGCACTGTGTCTCTGAGTTCTTCTGTAAATTATTTTATTATCTTTCCTTCTCCTTGGTTTTTTTGGTCCTGTATATAGTAAATAAATTATATTTGTATTCCTTACCCTTTGTCTTTCTTCTTCTTCACATCCTTCGCTTTAGTCTTTTCCCCATTGAATATCTGTGTCGCGATTCGGCCAACGTTCAGGAATCGGGTTAGTCGGGGTAACTGTTAGGGCCGCGGTGCCATCCGCTCGGCAAAACAACATCTTATCCGCGGTCCGTAACAAAAAAAAATATATATATATATATATATATATATACACACATACATACTACATGACCAAAAGTATGTGGACACCTGAACATCAAACATCTCATTCCAAAATCATGGGCATTATTAATATTGATTTGGTCCCCCACCTTTGCTGCTATAACAGCCTCCACTCTTCTGGGAAGGCTTTCCAATAGATGTTGGAACATTGCTGCGGGGATTTGCTTCCATTGAGCCACAAGAGCATTGGTGAGGTCGGGCACTGATGTTGGGTGATTCGGCCTGGCTCGCAGTCGGTGTACCAATTCATCCCAAAGGTGTTTGATGGGGTTGAGGCCAGGGCTCTGTGCAGGCCAGTCAAGTTCTTCCACACCGATCTTGACAAACCATTTCTGTATGGACCTCGTTTTGTACACGGGGGCATTGTCATGCTGAAACAGGAAAGGGCCTTCCCCAAACTGTTGCCACAAAGTTGGAAGCACACAATCGTCTAGAACAGTGTTTGCAAACTTTGTTTTCGTTCTGTGGCCCAACTGGCTTTTGACCTGACATGTCATGGCTCAGTGGGGATCATAGCAATTTTTTTAAACCAAAGAAATGTCAATAAGAACCACAACGTAATTCAATTTAGACTTTTAGAGTATTTAATGGAACAATATTTCTCATTTGAACAATTTCTTTGTGAAATGAATTAAAGCGAGTGAAGTAAAGCAAATGTATTTGTGACAAAGGGTCTTGTGAGAATTTTTTAGAACAGAACATCAAGAAAATCCATTGAAAAGGCAAATTAACACTTCAGACTTCAAGGCTTTTCCATGAAAAAACAAATATTTATTTGAAGTTAAGAAATGAAACTCTATTAACACATTGCAATAATAACCAGGAAAAGAAAAAATATTTGAAAACTCATCTCCAGGGTGCTTTGCTTGTGGGCTGTAACACAAAACATTGCAGTATCTGCCAATTGAAAAAAAACTCAAACCAGTTTAACCTAAAGCTACTTTAATGACAGATGTTCTCCTGAGTTTTCTGCACCAGTTTCCAAATCCTAGGTTCTGTTGTAGAAAGCGCACATCTAAGATCTGCCTCACATTCAAGGTGGTTCCGAGCCTTTGTCTTCAGCTGCACCAACGTTGAGAAGCCTGATTCACAAAGATAAGTTGTTGCAAAGGGCAGGAGTTTCAGAAGGCATTCCTTTGCAATGTTGGGGTAGCTTCACATCATTTTTGGCCAAAACTCAGAGATAGAGGAAGCTTCAAAGACATCTCTGCATCCAGAATCATTTTGAAATTCAATCAGTTCATCTTGCAGGTCATCCTGGACATCACTGACTTTAACAAGAAAAGGATTCCTCATGAGCACCAGTCCTTCTCTCCCAATTTCTGGAAAGTACTGCAGAAATTCTTCTCGGAGACAGCTGAGGTGTGTCACAACATCCTTTGCAACGCCATGATCCAACGGCTCATTTATAGTGACTTCTGAAAGAGATTCGAACATGGTATAGTTCCCTTCCTCAGCCTTTCGTTTCCAGTTTTCAAGCTTCTGTATAAATGCACTGAGAGTGCCAATGAACTGAATGATAGTTGTTCCCTTTCCTTGCAGCTTTAGATTCAGTCTGTTCAGTTGATCAAAAATATCCACAAGGTATGCGAGGCGAAAGACCCACAGCTTTTCATGGAAGGAAGTTTCAAGTTTGTGCTTTTCTTGCATCTGTCGGAAACTCTGCATCTCTTCTCGGAGTTCAAACACTGGTGCCACAACATTTCCAACACGAGCGACCATTTCATGAAGCTCCCGACGAACAGTTGTTGTGCTGATGTTGCTTCCAGAGGCTGTTTGGAACTCGGTAGTGAGTGTTGCAACCGAGGACAGACGATTTTTACACGCTTCAGCACTCGGCGATCCCGTTCTGTGAGCTTGTGTGGCCTATCACTTTGCGGCTGAGCTGTTGTTGCTCCTAGATGTTTCCACTTCACAATAACAGCACTTACAGTTGACCGGGGCAGAAATTTGACGAACTGACTTGTTGGAAAGGTGGCATCCTATGACAGTGCCACGTTGAAAGTCACTGAGCTCTTCAGTACAGCCCATTCTACTGCCATGTGGCTGTGTGCTTGATTATATATACCTGTTAGCAATAGGTGTGGCTGAAACAGCCAAATCTACTAATTAGAAGGCATGTCCGCATACCTTTGGCCATGTAGTGTATGTATATATACATATATACATATACACATATACACAGATATACATATATCAGCCTGATGTTGGCTTAGCGGTTAGGGTGCCGGCTTGGGATCCTAGTATCCTGGGTTCGAATCCCGGTTGATCGCTGAATTAACGCCAGGGGGGTTGACTCAGCCTGTCATTCTTCCGAGGTCGGCAAATTGAGTACCAGTTCACGAGTAATTCCCTGTGTGTCGCGAGAGGCGACCTACAGGATTGACGGCAGGAAGGGCATCCGGCCATAAAACATTGCTTCAAAAAGGGGACCACGGTGCCCATTATACATACAGTATTATATATTATACTAGTGGAGCCGACCCGTCGCTTTGCTGACAGACCAATTGGTCATGCTCATTGCCAAAATTGATTCACCCATGCGAAGAATGCTTTAACCTCAGCGTTGCCCAGGTAAAAAATGGAATTGTAATACCCTCTGCCACCACCACTAGGTGGCGATACACGGTACAGATTTACAGATCATTTATCGGCGAACAGCAAAATTACTAAAACCACGGGGCTGACATTTTATGTCATTTTTTCTTGTTATAAAAAACCACCTTTAGAGGCCATTTTTCCCCGCAAGCGGGGGTTGGCCTTTTTCGGGAACTGTGGTTGTTGTTGTTTTTTTTTTTTGGTCCCCTTTTTGAAGCAATGTTTTACGGCCGGATGCCCTTCCTGACGCCAACCCTTTTTGCCGCCTTCAACGACAAGCAGGGAATTACCAGTGAACTGGTACTCAAAATTTGCCGACCTCGGAAGGATGACAGGCTGAGTCAACCCCCCTGGCGTTAATTCAGCGATTGACCGGGATTCGAACCCAGGATCCTAGGATCCTAAGCCGGCACCCTAGCCGCTAGCCCAACACCAGGGCTTGTTATACAGTATTATATTACATTTTATATATTGTATAATGTTATGATATATAATTAATAATTATGTTATCATATTATATATGACCGAATTCATTTCTTTGATGCAACCTGTGGCCCTCTCCTCAGAAAGAGTGTGCAGAAATCTCTGCCCATCGACTCGTCAAGAGGGTATGCATGGCAGGAGCAAATTTCAGGCAAACATGCATGTGGAGTCCAGGCTCCGCCCTCTCCTCAACAAATACCCATTCTATGTCCGCCCATAGGGTGGATAAACGGCCACTAAAGGCCAAAAAAAAAAATTGGCGCATTATATTTATTTCATGAAAGAAGTGCTGCACATTTCCCAAGTCTAGTTCAACTGCATCTCCAGTTGTATGGCAATGCTTTGGATGTCTTCTATCATCCTAAAATACGCCATTTGGTGTCTGTCTGAAGAATTTTTGACGCCAATAGATTCAATCCAATCAATCGTTTCAATTCAATTCAATCGTTACTTATCCAATCTCAACCAAACTTGACAGGAGGACGAAGGGTTACACAATGGAGGTTGTAGCGCCTTCATTTGCCCCCCTCCCTAAGGGAGTTTTCTCCCCCGAGCGGGATTTCCCCACTATTGCCGTGAATGGGTTTGCATGTTGAGGTGTATATCGATGTTAAATTAGCTTTATCGTGGCGTTTTTCCAAGGCCACTTCGAATAACAAAACTAACGAAAATAGCATGTTACTATAATTCACCAAATGTCTGTCCGTCGGTTCCCAGGTACAGCAAAAACGGCTGAACCGATCGCAACGATATTTTGGGTGGGTAATCCTGGGACCCCCTGGAGTAAAATAGGCTAGATTGTTTTTCCAATTTCAGCTTTGGTCTCCAGCATTTTCAGGTTTGGACTCCTGCATAACGTTATTGTCCCGGGTACTGCAAAAAGGGCTGCACCGATCGCAACGATTTCCTGGAACCTCTGCAGTAAAATCCTATGACAAATTACCAAAAGAACATGACATGAAAATTAAAAATGGCTGAACAGTATTTCATGAACATTTCATTGCGGAATTGAGGAAAATCCTGATGAATTACGAACGTTTCGCGAATCCGGAAGTGGACAGATTACGGCAATGAGCTGGTTTGATAATATCCCAATACAACCGTCATTTAAAACAGTATTTTGTTAAAGTATCAATTGATGATTGGAATTGAGTGAATACAATTACGATTTTGAATTCGTAATTGTATTCACCCAACCGTACGGAACTTCACATCAGGATTTAAATATTTGTTTATGTCACGAATGTTGCTAACGGTTTATTTTTTATAGTAATGTTATTTAATTTATGATTGGAGTTTTGCTCTTTGGAATGAAAAAAGAGATATCGAGTTCAAGTGAATGACGAAATGCTGTGATGGTTTCTACTTTCTAAACGTGAATTCGCGGATCGCCATATGCAGATTCGCCATTGACTGGGTATGGAACAAACGTACCCGTTTGTTTGCGAACGGGTACGTTTTTCATGGACGTCTTTCACGAACTTGCTGTCCATGTCTGACGTGCGACTGAAGGTGGTACATGAATATGGAATTTATTGGTTTCATGCTTTCGCATTCGCAGTTTCTGCATTGTCTGTTTGCTTCTGGCCTCCCACCCGTACATAGCACGGGTACCTCACTAGTCTTACTATAATGCACCAAATGTCTGTCTGTCTGTCTGTCTGTTCCCAGGTACCGCAAAAACGGCTGAACCAATCGCAATAAAATTTTGGGTGGGTAATCCTGGGACCCCCTGGAGTAAAATAGGCTATATTGTTTTTCCATTTTTTCCCCCAATTTTTCCAATTTCCAATTTTTCTAATTTTCCAGTTTTTCCAAACACCATGGAATAATATTTACTGATATGAACAGTGATGTAGCTTTTATTGAAATTCTGCAAATAGTGTTTAGATTTTGATGATTTGCATGTGATATGATTCAACGGATGTTCATATGAATCGTTAAAAAAAAAAAAGCCTTCAATTTCTGATATTTTGCCTTTTCATTTGGGCCTCCCAATTGAAGCTCCGCCGTAGGGCGGGTAACGTTGCTAGTAATATTAATGTTATCACAAAACAATATTAATACCATTAATATCCCACCTCCCCAAGGGGTTTTTCTTCCTTGAACAAACGTCGAGTCAACGTTTATAAATAGCTTATCATGGCGTTTTCATGGGAGCAACGGCCCAACGGCCTCTACCAGAAGTAAAAATAATATAAACCACAAACACATATGATTAGCTTTTTAAACAGTCGCTAATGCTGTTTATAACGCTAATATTACACGAAATCAAGACATTTGGAGGAATCCCAACATCCTTGAGGTAAGTTTTACTTACAGAACTGAGCGAAGATCTACGGTACTCTGTATACCCCACAAGCGTTGGGCTAATAACATGACCCTTCCTGGCGCTAACGTGGCGGGCGTTTTTCGTAGCGAACTTTTGATACTTGCTCCTGCTGCTCAACACGAAACTGAAAGGGAGGAAGCCTGAGTTGTGCTCCCTTACCAATCAGCTCGCTAGCACTTTGCAAGCCAGCCATTCCTTAACGGTTTAGAATTGAGTCCTTGCTTGAATGCTTAAACCACTTGGCAATCCCTCCACAAGAAACTTGGTAAATGAACACACACCCAATGTTCTTGAGTGGTTGGGGGGGGGGGGGGGAGTGGCTTTTGGTGGTTGGGGGGGATGACTTTTGGTGGGGTAGAGGGTGAGGACTTTGAGCTGTGGTGTTTGTAAAGTGGGGGGGGGGGGGGGGGTTGGGGGTGAGGGGGGATGTTGACTGTTGATGACCTGAAGTCACATTTTACAGTGTGGATGTTCTGCGGGTCCCTGCGAGTAACATACAAAGCATTTTGCATATTGTATAAAAGATGATTCAGCATGGAGCAACTACAGTTGCTTTCAGTCTGTCAGCTCAAAGTTGCCAAGAAAAATGAAAAGGTGTTTCCATGAGAAGAAAACTATGTGGAGATATGAAATCATTTAAGAGATAAGACTAGAACGGCACTTGGTAGAGAGCATATCTCTGCCAGGCTGAACAAATTACGTTTTGTATTCCACTGATAGGCCACATCTGTATTCGGACCTGAACCAAAATCTAACCGGCTTGTTTATGTCACCAAACCAACTCATTCACCGAGTTTTGTCACAAGTTGTACACAGTTTTTTGAAATATCATGCTATATATAGTTGTGGTCCAAAAGTTCAATGGTGAAAAATCACTTTAAAAAAAAAAAAAATCATATTGAATCTGTATTGTGATCTTCACCAAAATTGAATCAATTCCTCCTTGTCACAAACCCAACCTTTGAACACGATTTTTACATGACCAACTCAACTTTTGAAATATGTCATGCAGGTGAGTGCCCAAAATGCTCACAGTTGCTCATTATATGCAAGTATGTAGTTAGGAAACCTGTACAGCCTTACTCAAGCCCTTCCATAACCAAGGGCTTGAGTAAGGACATTCTGTCTCGTATTGTGACTGGGGACGAGAAATGAGTGTTCCACTATGAACCAGAATAAAAAACACCTAGCATGGAATAGAACCATCCAAAATCTGCTTTGAAGAAGTTTAAGATCCAGTGGTTTGATGGTAAAAACATCCTGATGGTGTTCTGGGACATAAACAGTCCCCCTATTATTTTCTTTATAAGAATTTCCAGTTCAATGTACTGTGACCAGCTCTATCAATTGTGAAAAGAGATTCGGAGACACCTGGTCTCTTATTCCAGGGTGTGCTTCTGCAATCGGACAATGCCAGCCCTCACAATGTCTGCATGATGTGAGATCACCATTACCAAAATCACGAAACATCATTACCAAACTTAAGCAGGATGGCCCACATCCTCTTTGCAAGACCTTTCCCCAAGCGACTACCATATGTTTGGACTCCTGAAGGAGGCCCTAAGTCGAAAGCACTAAGCATTAAGACGTCAAGAAAGAAAGAAAGTCTACGCACCAACCCAAAAGGGTTCTACGCCGCAAGCATCGGGAAGACTGGCATTAAGATGGGGAAAATGGATCTCACTACTTGGAGATTATGTTGAAAAATGATGAGCAGTATGTATTGCTGTTGGTTCAATAAAGAGCTTTGGAGAGCAAAGTAGCATTTAATTAAGTAATTGACTTACCCTCGTAAAATGGACTTACCCTCTAGCTAAAGAAGCATGTTAACACAACCTGCGATGAAGATTTTGCGGCATACAGTGCAGAAATACAGTCAGGGTGCTATCATTTTCTTTGAGTGCATTTGACCTCTTCCTGTGGCATGCCATGATGATTGGTTTTAATTGGTGCCTAAGTTCTCTTAACATACATTGTCATAAGATCAGATGAAAAGTTGAATTAGCGGCACGGAGCTGCCAAGGGTGCGTTTAAGTAGCAGAATACCAGCAAATACGAAAACTGTTTTGAATGGCAATGTTAACATTTCTGTTAGTACATTGATACAACTCCATCTCAATGTGGTTTTCCATCGCCATAGTTTTTAGTGGCCACCAACTCTCATTTTGTTGTGCTTATTGCAATGGATTAATTGAAGGTTAATGAACAAATGACCAAAGGAATTGAAAAGGGGGTATTATTCAACCTGCATTAGATAATTCCGTCTTAATTACTTTTTACACACTTTTATTTAACTTCATCTGAACTTTGTTTATTTGTCCCGATTCAAATATTTGAGCCATTCGTTTTCTAGGTTCCATACATCCTGGAGAGCTGAAATTTGGTCCACGGTCCTCTTTTCTGGTACATTTTCAGCTATCAAAGTTTAATAATAATAACAAATGGAATCCATCATTGCTTCAGATATGAAATCTTTCCTCTTCTCCAATGGCTTGATCTCTGACCATCAATTTGGTTTCAGACCTGGTCACTCTACTCTGGAAATGTTGCTTCTGCTTTCTCAACAATGGATGGAGGTCCTCAATGCCAACCAGGAAATTAGAGCTGTCTCCCTTGACATATCACATGCCTTCGATACAGTCTGGCACCCCGCTCTGCTCACCAAACTCTCCTCCTTTGGTATCCATGGAAATCTCCACGCATGGCTGGTGGACTTCTTCTCTAGTCGTAGTCAACGTGTGGCCCTGAATGGGTTTCTCTCATCTCCTCTTCCCGTTCAGGCTGGAGTTCCCCAAGGCAGTGTCCTGTGCCCTGTGCTTTTTCTGGTCTTCATCAATGATCTCTCTGACTCTCTTGAAAATCCTCTCTATCTCTTTGCTGACGACTCTACTCTCTGTCGCTCCATTCCTCATCCCTCAGATCGGCAGTCTGCTGCCTCCTCACTCTCTGCAGACCTGGACAAAATCACAGACTGGGCAAACAAGTGGAACATGTCTTTCAATCCTGACAAATCTCACACTCTTACGATGTCTCTCCGAAAAGACCGACTGGACAACCCTCCCATCCACTTTCTGAATAATCCTCTCCAAGAAGTTCTGTCACTCAAGCTTTTGGGTCTCACCATCTGCCATGATCTTTCCTGGGAAAACCACATTTCAAATCTGGCCTCCAAAGCCAGTTGCCGACTGGGCATCCTCCGTCGTGCGAAGTCCTTCCTTGGCACACCTGAGCTCCTCACCACATACAAGGCTTTCATCCGCAGCTCAATGGAATACTGCTCTCCCCTCTGGGCTGGTGCTCCTGCCTCACACCTAGCTCGTCTTCACGCTGTTGAAACCAAAGCGTTCAGAATCATTGGAATCTCCCGCGATGAAGCTAACTCCAAGGGCCTTTCACTCACTCACCGCAGGCAGGTTGGTGGTCTTTCCGTCTTCTACCGACTCCTCTCTGGCCTTGCCCCCCCAGCTCTCTCTGGGCTCTGTCCCCCAAATATTCCTACAGGTTGCACAAGATCTGCCTGCAACCCTCTTATGGTTAAACTGCCAAAATCAAGACTTTCTGCTCACCTTCACTCCTTCATCCTCTTTCCTCCCACCTCTGGAACAAACTCCCTCACTCTCTTCAATCCCACTCCACCCTCCAGGTCTTTAAAACAGCTGTTCACCACCATCTCTTATCTTCCCCCATCCAAAACCTTGATCTTTTCTGCCCCCGCTAATTTCACCCCAAATCCTACACTTTTTTGAAATACCAACTTCTGTTCTGGAAGTCCTTGGTCTCCTTGTTTTATACCTCTCCCCCCCCGCCTTCCCATGCCTCCTCCCCCCAGGCCCTCTCCCTCCCGCGCTTCTCCCTGCTCTCAGGTGTTGTGTTTGTGTGCTTCCCCTCCTTTCCCCATCTTGTCTTCCGCTCCCTCTTTTTTGTATGTTTTGTTTGTCTGGTTGATTTGTTTGTGAAATAAATGTTAGCTCTTTCACGAGCCTCGATTCAGTAAAAAAAACAAACAAACAACAAAAAAAAAACATATTTAGGTTTAAAACTTAAAATGAAAAGAAAAAAGTGTGTAGCCCTAAACTTGTTTGTTTGCATTTTGCATTCATCTTGTTCGAATTTGACCGAGCAAGATTAATAAACTCATCTTCACAGCTATTTCACTTGTGCGTGCATGTGTATCTTTGTGTCTGCGTGTGCCTGCATGTTCATGCATGCGTATGCACATTTCAAGATGAGAACTTTTAAGAACATTTGAAATCATTTATCAAATAAGAACACACGAAAATGTTCTTATTTGATGTCACTCAACTGTCTCACAAATAAATTGTAGTTTCCTTACGCTGGAGCTTGCGGTCGAAAACACTGATGAAGAAATTGTGGAAGGGTTGATTCGTTTTTCTTTCTGTCGTCTGTTACAAAACCATACCCGAACCACCTCCTTCTCCAGGTTCAACTGCTCTGAGATTAGGCCAATCTCATCTGAGGTAGGTTTGGGGTTCTGAAAAACAAACAAACAAATTCAGTGTTACACAAAAGAAAACCAGCAAAAAAAATAGATATCAAATCAGTCAAGTCTATCACAGACACAAATGAGAAATATTTGATCTTTTTTTTTTTTGTATACAAGATCGAGGCTCATGTAAGAGCTAACATTAATCACGTAAAAACAAACTGACACATAAAACATATGAAGGGAGCGGGAGACAAGATGGGGTAAGAGAGGGAAGCACACAATTCCAACAATAAATAACAGGGACTTCGGGAGATCTGTGGGAGGGACAGAGCTTGGGGGTAGGGGGCATGGGAAGGGGGGGGGGGGGGGTGGGCGAGGTATAAAACACATGTACACTGCTAGGACTTCCACGAAAGAAGTCGGGATTTCAAAAAAGTGGATCTGGGGTGAATTAACGGGGGTAGAAAAGATCAAGGTTTTGGATGGGGGAAGATAAGAGAGGGTGGTGAACAGCTGTTTTAAAGACCTGGAGGGAGGAGTGGGATTGAATAGAGTGAGGGAGTTTGTTCCAGAGGTGGGAGAAAAGGGAAATGAAGGAGTGAAGGTGAGCAGAGAGTCTTCATTTTGGCAGTTTAACCATAAGAGGGTTGCTGGCAGATCTTGTGCAACCTGCAGGAATATTTGGGGGACAGAGCCCAGAGAGAGCTGGGGGGGGGGGGGGGGGCTAGGCCGGAGAGGAGTTGGTAGAAGACAGAAAGACCACCACCCAGCCTGCAGTGAGTGAGTGAAAGGCCCTCGGGGTTAGCTTCATCGTGGGAGATTCCAATGATTCTGAAAGGTTTGGTTTCAACAGCGTTAAGCCGAGCTAGGTGTGAGGCAGGAGCACCAGCCCAGAGAGGATAACAGTATTCCATTGAGCTGTGGATGAAAGCCTTGTATGTGATGAGGAGCTCAGAAGTGCCCAGAAGGACTACGCACGACGGAGGATGCCCAGTCGGCGACTGGCTTTGGAGGCCAGCTTGGAAATTTTGTTTTTCCAGGAAAGATCATGGCAGATAGTGAGACCCAAAAGCTTGAGTGACAGACTTCTTGGAGAGGATTGTTGAGAAAGTAGATAGGAGGGTTGTCCAGTCGGTCTTTTCGGAGACTATAAATGAGTTGATCATTGAGACTGAGAAATAATGAGACTATAAATGATCTACAATAAATGTATGAGTTGTGTGTGTGTGAGGCATGTTTTTGTGGAGGTCTACTGGAGCTTTCTGATGTGGAGTGTGATCGACCAAAATGATCATCATGATTTTCTGAGTTGATGAGGCCAATTCCGATGAGGCCAAGTTTTAAACACGCCATGTCGAGGTGTATAGAGCAGATTAATGCGCCCTTCCATGGCATGGCATTCTAATTACAAAATAAATTACAAAAAGAATGACAACATTGTAACACAACATATACTAATTAATACTAATAATATTAACAAAAATCATAATGGTATGGTATAATTTGACAATAATAATAACGAACTTATAATCCCTGCCCTGGCCCAAGATGGGGCAGAGGAGAGCAAAGACATATATTTGGGCTTGGTGAAAGGCAAGCTAATGCTCAAGCAAGACAGCAGGCAGATATGCTTCAATGCCGTGAAGGACAAGAGGCCTCCGAGTAAATATAAAAGCAAATCTGCAGATGTGTGAATAAAACAAGCAAAGAATAAATGAGTAAGTGGATAACAAAAAACAATTAAAGAATAGTAGAAGAAACGTTTGAGTACAAAGGATAAGGTAGTTGAGGAAATTGGTGTGAAGGGGAGGAGAGGCATCATCTATGGGAAAAGCTTTCTGCTCTACGAAATACAATTGAAATGCTGAGAGAAAATCATTTCAATGGCAAATGGTTCACGACATCAAAACATACTAGGGCATGCCCGTACTATATATATATATAAAATTATATCCCCCCCCTCTATTTACATGAAATGGTTTGGTCCAAAGCGAACGGCTTGCGAGTACGGTGACAATCCCCCCCCCTCTATTTACATGCAATGGTTTGGTCCAAAGCGAACGGCTTCCGGAGTTTGGTAAAGAAATCGCCATCGCGTGCACAAACGCGCAGGAAAGCGAATGAATCGCAAATTCGGTTTTATTAGTTTTAAAACATCGTTTAACGCCAACATAGTTTGCAAACGTGAAATAAATGAATACGCTCTCAAATGTGCCATCCGAGGCAGAGTGTGTCCGCCACGTTCGGCACACGCGATCGTTCGCTGCTCTCTGATTGGTTGAATCGTTTTTTGGACATAGCTCGGTAAGTAATTGTCCGATTAATATGAAACCTTGAAAAGGCACATCCTCGGGTCCCCAGCAATATACCTGGCAAGTTAAAAGTATATCGGACCCGTGGTTGTCGAGAAACAGCGGTCACAGACAAACAGACGTACAAACGTACAAACGTACAGACAGAGATTACTGGAATTATAGATAGATGAACACGCACTAACACAATGGAGATGGATACTTTGAGAACTGGTAGGTTTCCGTTCCATCTCCTGAATCCCACCCGTGTGGAGACAGCAGCCAACAAAAGCAACTTTTGAACGAACGAACGAACACACACACACACACACACACACACACACACACACACACACACACACACACACACACACCACACACACACACACACACACACACTTTTTTTGAGAAAAAAAAAATGGATTATTTGTATTTAAAAAATATGTTGGTGCATACATTTAACAGGATTTATTATTTCATTGAATGCAGCATGGAGTCATCCCTGCATTTTAACGACAATACTAAACGAGAACGAAGTTGATGGTGCACCATAGCAAATCCCACCGCTTCCCACCTAAAGCAAAGCTGAAAGATGGCAAAGAGTTCCACCAGGAATGACCCAATATTAAATTTTGCATAAAAAATAATCTTCTGTTTTGATCCCTGTGATCCTCAGTCTCCATTTCCAGTGGGATAAACTGGTCCAAAAACCAAAAATTAAAAATCAATTAAATCCAAAAAATCATTACATATTTCATGTTGACCAATGTTGATTGTATAAACAAAGTTTCATTACCTCCGCCACCAAAGGTAGATGGAGGTTATGTTTTCACCTCTATATGTTTGTTACTTGCGAAAATCAAAAAAAAATTCAAGTATATTGGTTGGTCTTGTGCGTTATTACTTGGCAATTTTTAATTTTTTTATTTTGCAAGTATGTTGATCACTCCGGTTTGTGCGTGTGTTTGTGTGTTTGTTTGTGTGTGTTGTCTGTCCGCTCACTTATACTTGCCTACAGGTCATAATTTTAAAACGATCTTCACGAAACTTCACCAAATGGTAGAGTTTGAGGTCCGACAAAATCCCATATATTTTTGAGGTCAAAAGGTCAACATACGCCAAAGGTCAACCACTTTTTTTCAAATTTCTAAAATCCTCAATTTCATCTGGTTGACTTGAAATTTGAATAGGATTTACATATCGGCTAACTGAATTCAACCACCAACTATTTTTGAGATCAGCGTAGGCCAAATAACCTTTTAAAATATCATGTTATATATCGCTTTTCACCTGATCTCTCAATGGTGAATAATAACTTTAAAATTAAATAATTTTCATATCCGAATCCATATTCAGATATTCACCAAAATCGAATTGATTCATCCTTGTCACATACCCAACCGGTCCACCAAGTTTCGTCCAAATCCGTCCACAACATTTTGAGATATCCTGCAATGTATCGTTTTTGGCCCTATCTCCCAATGGTGAAGAATCACTTTAAAAATTCTACTAGCCGAATCCGAATCCGGATCTTCACCAAAATCTAATCATTTCGTCCTTGTCACATACGCTATCTCTCTGCCAAACTTCGTCCGAATCCGTCAACAACATTTTGGGATATCTTGTTCACGGACAGACAAAGAGACAGACAGACAGATGGGTGAAAACATAACCTCCATCCACCTTCGGTGGCGGAGGTAACCAGCAATTTAAAATCTCTGTTGCAATTGCCAGCTCTTTCACGAGCCTCGATTCAGTATACAAAAAAAATAAAAAATAAAAATACATAGTTTTGATATTAATTACTGTAAAAACAAAATGTAAAACTTAATTACAGTTAAGAAAAAAGATCCCAATCACCTTACCTTGCCAATTAATTTCCTGTTCATTCTATATTTGTTCTGTCTGCAGCAGATTATAGCAAAATATCCGATTGTATTCGGCGATTACATTTGTGATTTTCATATTTATTTTCATTTGTCATTTCTCTTCTCACTTGGTTTTCACAGGTTAAGGGAGCATGAGTAAATTAATCTGTCTGCAAACTAAAAACGTTAAAAATACATGAATGAGCATTTCTATAGTTCATCATATCTAGGACAATGAAAACAATGAAAACATGTTTAATTTTTTTTTTTTTTTCAGTTTATCATTGTTGAAATTTCTTCAATTCCATGTAGTTGAAAAAAAAAAATACAACCATAAAGTTTCTAAGTTCTCAACTGATATTCAAATGTTGGCCGTTTTACAATTGTCCACTTAAAAGCCAATTTGTTTTGGCGGAAGTCCAATTACTCTCTGCCCTCATTCCTTCCCTGCTTCAGAGAAATGCATAATATGGGACATATCTACCTTAGAGGGATAAAATGGAGAGATCAGAGGTCATGTACTCGTGTTTGAGCAGTCTCGTAACCCGATCCAGCAATAAATTGACATTCTTCCAGCCACTGTCATAGGTAGACAGAAGTCTAACAGCTTATTTCCCTGTCCCTGGACCCTATACCTTGCAAGTTAAAATCCTCAATAATCAATACTCTTCCCTTACCACATGCCTTTCTGAATTATTCATGAACCCTTCTTTCCTGCTCTTTCCTCACACATGGAGCCCTACAAAAACATCCTATGATTGATTAACTTAGTAGTTCTCCATGCGCTAACCTCTATCCAAATATGTCATCCCTTTCTCAAAAAAACAATATTTGTCTTTTACGCAGATTGTTATACATCCTCCAATTTTATCTTTATTCTCACACCTATACCTCCCGCCCTTCAATTAATCTCCTAATTAAACCCACTTTTGCTTCAAGCCTCTCCATCTTGTTTTTTCAATTCCTATCCGAGCATTAAATGGAATATTAAAAAAAAACTTTTCCTTTACAAATTCACGATTTCCTGCCCGACTTGATCAATCATGATATTAGTTGCAGTTTCTTCATTTTTTGCCTCTCCAAACACTTTGACTAAAAATCCTTAATTCCCCTGCAAACTTTGCTGTCCCTTTCTGTTCAGCCTCTGGCCAGCATTCTGGAAACACTTAATCTGCCCCAAAAATGATTCCCAATTGCTTCCTAAACAAAAAAAAGTTCCTAAACAAGAAGAATGTACATCAATACCAGACTAAGAGGTGTCATGGTTAGAGTGTTCGCTCTGCGTATGGGAGTTCTACAGTTGGAAGTTCGAGCCAGGGACACTCGAGCTGCCTTTTTCCGGAGGGGTGGGGGCAGAAGGTGCCTTATCACGAGATGCCCGAAGAGGTCTGATGACGTTTCTACACTGACAGAGTACGTAAAAGGTTTCTAAAGTGCATCATATCCTTTGAACCACCTTTGGAGGTTATTTTCCCCGCAGAGCAGGGGTTGGCCTTTTTCAGGCACCATGGTCCCATTTTTGAAGCAACGTTTTATGGCCGGATGCTCTTCCTGCCGCCAACCCTGTTAATCGCCTATTGCGACACACAGGGAATTACCAGTGAACTGGTACTCAATTTGCCGACTTCGGAAGGATGACAGGCTGAGTCAACCCCCCTGGCGTTAATTCAGCGATCAGCCGGGATTCAAACCCAGGATCCGAGGATCCCAAGCCGGCACCCTAACCGCTAAGCCAACACCAGGCTCGCATCATATCCTTTGACTGCCAATAATTTTGGCATCGCATATGTCTTTTGGAGCCTTTACTGTATGAGGCAGAACTCGAAATTTCCTCAAAAGGATCCACCGATTCCAATTTGTCCTGTATTTAGTGAATTTTCACTGCAATAATACACTGCACGTATCCTGGCAGTAAATGAAGCGACCTGACAAGCCTATAGCTGCCATAGAGTGACATTGGCTAGCAATAGTGCTTTGCAGTAACACTATATGCCATGCACCAATTGATATTATTGATGATTCTCAGTATCGTGATTAATAATAATCTTACCACACGTGGGTGTGATCACCTTTTGGAACCTTTTTGTGTGCAACAGCGAATGGAGAACTTCGATTTTGATCGCGATCGTCATGATCTATGTTTAATTAGTATCCTTCGTTTTAGTTTGATTTGTGGCCTCCATTTACTCTTCAATTTGTAACTTTATGTTTATCACCAGGTATTTATATTCCACCATAAATCAATAAAGGCAAGGATATTTTGTACTATTTATTTATTAAGTAAAAAAAAATTTTTTTTTTTTTTAATTCCACCTCAAATAAATTCTGCTCCTCCCTTGCTCTTCTACAGCTAAGCTCTGGCATTCTTGGTTCGAACCATGTCTGAGTCATACTTGTGCATCCTCCAATTTTATCTTTAAAATGACTTTAAAAAGACTTTAAAATGGTACATGCTGCTTTCTTGCTCGTTTCCAGGTTGTATCCTCAACGTTTAAAAAAGATAGAACATGGACAAACAACCATAACACAGGTTTTGATGGACCTATTGGCCTCCTCCTGCATTGACGTTCTTTTGTTATTACCTCCGCCACTGAAGGTGGATGGAGGTTATGTTTTCACCCGTCTGTCTGTCCGTTTGTCTGTCTGTCTGTCTGTTTGTGAACAAAATATCTCAAATAGTTGTGGACGGATTTGGACGAAATTTGGCAGAGATGTAGCGTATGTGACAAGGACGAAATGATTAGATTTTGGTGAAGATACGGATTCGGATCCGGCTACTAGAATTTTTAAGTGATTCTTCACCATTGGGACAGATGGCCAAAAACGACACAAAGGAGTATATCTCAAAAAGTTGAGGACGGATTTGGACGAAACTTGGTGGACCGGTTGGGTGTCTGACAAGGACGATTCGATTCGATGTTGGTGACGATCTGAATATGGATTCAGATATGAGAATTGTTTAATTTTTTAAGTGATTTTTCACCATTGGAAGATAGGGCCAAAAACTATACATGGCAGGATATCTCAAAAGGTTATGGATGGATTTGGACGAAACTTGTTGGACAGGTTGTGTTTGTGACAAGGAAGAATCGATTCAATTTTAGTGAAGATCCAGCTCCAGCTAGTAGAATTTTTAAAGTGATTCTTCACCATTGAGTGATATGGCCAACCAAGCGGAGGTATGCTCTCTACTGAGTGCATTTATAGATATACCTAAACATCAGATTGAGGCTCATCAGGTAAATATTCAAGCTTACCGTGATGGCACATCTAATAAGAGGAATATTTAACAGGAATATGGATGAACCTAGTCTTGATAAATTGTATATTTACCGATGAAGGAAATTTGGCCAGTTTTTCAAGTTAAATACGTTGCTTTGATGCAACAACACAACAACAGGCATTTTAAGGCCATTTTCCCTGTTAGAGCGGGGGTTAGCCTTGCGGTCCCCATGACAATCTTCTTCATTTTGCCATATTTTCTGCATCTCTCCTTGTTAACCCCCTTGCCCGCATTTCTTCTTCCACCATCTTTAGCCAAGTCTTTCTCGGTCTTCCCCATCCTCTACTTCCTTCTACATTCATTTCCATCACTCTTCTCAACCAGTCACTTTCATCCTTCCTCAACACATGACGAAACCATCTCAACCTGTTCCTCTTCACAGCATCCATCACAGGCTCTATTCCCATCATCTTTCGCAATTCATCATTTGTCTTCCTCTCTCTCAACGATACTCCACACATCCACCGAACCATTCGCATTTCCACCCTTTCCAGCCTTCGTTGCTGCTCTACGTTCATTACCCATGTCTCGCTCCCATAAATCATAACACTTCTCACACATGCAGCATACACCTTTCCCTTCAGCTTCAACGACACTCCCCTCCTCATCAGCACGCCACTCAGTTCCCGAAACTTCTTCCATGCACATCTCACTCTCACAACCGTTGCCGAGTCTGATCCACCTTTTGCTTGCTTTGATGCAACATTTAAAAAATTGCATGCACACCTAGTGGCGGCAAGTAATTTATATAGTCATGATGATTGTCATCGTTATGTACAAATATGTTGTTCCAAAAGGTTAATCACCATCGTACTAAAATACGCAATTTGGTGTCTGTCTGACGATTTTTGACCGCGATACATTCGGTCGTTATTTATCCAATCACAACGAAACTTTTGACCAAATTATTAATTTGACGTTTCCATATTCCCATAATGAATCTTTGTTGAAAATTTGATGACAAAACCCAAATGGTAAATTTCAATTTCAGGTCAATTGGATGAAAATTGTTTATTTTAGATGACAATGACCTTTAACGTTTTGACAAAATTAGGAATTTGCCTTCTCTGTATTATCATAATAAAGCATTGGTGAAAATTTGATGACAAAACTCAAATGGTAAAAAAGTTATGGCCCAGACACACACACACACACACACACACACACACACACACACACACACACACACACACACACACACACACACACACACACACACACACACACACACACACACACACAAAGAAGTGATAGCAAAACCCCGTCTCTGGTTGTGCAGGGGACGGGCTAACCACACCAAATATAATAGCATAATATGAGTGTTATTACAAAAAAATATATTAATAAGAATACATTGTTCTCCATAAAGGCCGGCGGCCGGCGGTATACGTACACCTGTTGGAGACAGTACCACCGGCTGTTTTGGATAAATTCGCAAAAAAAAGAAAAGAAAGATTTTTGGGTAACTATACATTCGTACAATGTTTGTTGTTACTTCCCTCTCCACTGAAACTAAATCTCCATTCACATTATACTTTCTACGAACCAGATCTGTAAAAAGATCGTTGTCGAAATGCCGTCGAAATCTGATCACTTTCCAATAGGAACGATTTCCTGTTCCGTTTCATACTTTCATTACGCTTCTATTGGTTGGCGGATACTGGAAATGTAGCCAATCAGCGAGCGTGATACAATTAGGTCACGGTTCACTCCAAACGCACATGGTCTGTGTACTGGTGAGTGGTGACTGCCATATTCGTTACAACAAAACAAACGTGTTATGAAACGAGTTAGACAAATTAGCTTGGCGGAAGCCTTCACCCAAAGTAAAAGACTTCACAATGAAAGTCAAGGGACAAATTACAACGAAACATGATGTGCATGACGACGACATGCCCACAACAACAACAACAACAACAACAACAACAACAACAACAGACGTTGATGAAGTAGAACTTGGAGGTAAGCCTTTTGATCCGAAGTTGGTCAGTTACTATACGAGTTCATTTTCCATTAGTAATGTATCGTTGACTATTATTTGTTGTCCAATGGATGGGTTGGGTTTTGTTTGGGGGGGGGGGGGGGTGGTCTGTGAATTCTGAACTGATAATTATTCAATTCACATCGTTGACTTGAGCATAGTTGTTCTTATGAATAATTAATAACAATAACACAATTCTGTGTTTACTTTTAAAACAATTTATTATTTCTTTCCACAGAAACTGCTGAGATCATCCATGATCAGCTGGAAAATGAAACTGAACACAGATCAACACCAAATGCATCCATACCAACTTCAAGTGATCGCGCGAACATCCATTCCCATGATAGATGCATCCAAGAGAACTGCTGTGCAGTGTCCAGCACAGAACAGACAAGGCTGTCTAAGTTACCAGATCGATTTCAGCATAATTGGCTCATGAACAAAGTAACATTTTGTGAGAAGACCCAGTCATGGTGGCTTTTGTACGAGGAGGGACGGGGGATGTTCTGTTTGCTCTGTCAGAAGCATGATGCTAAGAACAGGGACAATCATCAAAAGAAGTGGAATGTGGAAGCTTCTGTCAGATATAAACGTAGCCAACTAGACCTCCATAACAACTCTCGGCAACACCAGAATGCTATATCTGCAGAATTGAATCAACGTGTGAGTTTCTTCCACATGGAGAAAGAGAAGAAAGATCGGGTAAAAGACGAAGTCCTGTTTAATGCATTTCCTAGTGCTTACTGGATGGCGAAAGAAGAGGTCAGTAACAGAAAGCTGCCATCGCTTCTGGAACTTCTACAGACAGCTGGTCTCAAGGATATGAAATACTTTGCACACCGTTCCGCCAGGTCAGTGCAAGAAACATTTCTTGCCATTGGACAGACCATTCAACTAGACGTTCTGGATTCGGTTCAGAAGTCTCCTTCGTTCGGATTGCTAGCTGATGAAGTCACGGACATTGCAATTAAAGAACAACTCCTGCTCTTTGTCCAATACGTTTCTCAAGATGCAACTGTCCAAACGAAGTTCCTAGCTGTGAGAGATGTTTTGGACCAATTCACAAGCCCGGCTGCAGAATCCCTCCATGTAGTCATCACGCAAACTCTCCAGGATTTGGCCCGAGAAAGTCGATGCCTGGCATCATTTGTCAGTGATGGAGCCAGTGTCATGACCGGAAAAAACACAGGTGTAGCTTCACGATTGAAAAGATGAACAAATCCACGGATGATCAGCATTCACTGCATTTGCCATAGACTTGCGCTGGCCTGCACAGATTCGACAGATGAGATCGCATATCTTAAAGGTGTAGAGGATCTTCTCATAACCTGCTGGAAGTTTTTCGACAACTCACCCAAATTTCAACCACAGACATCTACTTTCCTTGCCACATACAGGTAAATGGAATTGAATGGAGAACACTGCGGAATAATATCCCCCCTCCCCAAGGGGTTTTTCCTTCTTGAACAAACATAGTGTTAACATGTATAAACATCTCATCGTGCTGTTTTCGTGGGAGCAGCCCTACCAGAAGTAAAAATATTATAAACCACAAACACGTATGATTTCTTTTTGAAACAGGCACTCCTGCTGTTTAACACAAAACTGAAATGGGGGTATCTTGAGTTACCAAGCAGCGAGCTAGGCTCCCGCCAAGCCAGCCATTCCTCATCAATGGTTTTGAGTGAAGTGCTTGCTCCAATGCTTAATCCATTTGGTGAGCAATCTACAAGAAACTTGGTAACTGAACAAACCCCTGATGTTATTGAAGCCCGATCCTAGATCTACTGTAATCTAGATACCCCAGAGAGGAATGACCCTTCCTGCCACTCCCATAGGGAACAGGTGTACTAGTCACATTGACATCAACAATTTTCAAATACCTCCAAGAAGCATTTTTCAAGTGCTCCACGGATGTTATTCTCAATGCTTGTTCTCTTTTTCCTGCGGCGGCCGGCCGCACCACCGAGCGGGTTTGCCTCATATGGTGCATGACTTGTCACCCCAGCC
This sequence comes from Myxine glutinosa, assembly GCF_964187855.1. Lineage (NCBI taxonomy): Eukaryota > Metazoa > Chordata > Myxini > Myxiniformes > Myxinidae > Myxine > Myxine glutinosa. The sequence continues at coordinate 170,863,430 of NC_136261.1, forward strand.
TCACATGACATGTTTTCTGGAAATAAATAAATAAATATATATATATCAAGGGAAGAAGATACATTTTGAACTTTATGATATTTTTTATAAAATACTTTACATTTGTCAAAATGGCAACCTTCCTCAATGTAATAAGTTCACTCAAAGAAACCAGTTTAACTCAAAGAAATTTCAATATTAATTTACCATGACATCTGAAATTGAGCAACACATTATGACTCATCATGGACAATAACAAAATAATAATTGCAGGTTTATGAGATAAGATCTATAGTTGCAGTGGTCAATTTTGCAAAATCTTGTTGTACTGTTGTATATGCATCTAGGTTATGGATGTGAAAGCTCTCAAAAAGTAGGCCATCGTGCGCCAGTACCCTTACAAAATTGCTTTCCGAGAGATTATAAATGGTTATGCAAGACACTTATAAAGAAATGTAGACATTAAGTTTGATAAAGTTCATGGTTAGAATGGGATTAGTACCGAGAAGTAAAGTATATTTATAGACATTTTAATGCATTATGAATAAAGAACAGGATGATGGGCCATATGGCTTCTTCCTGTCTTGGTTCTTCCAAAATCCTTGTAAAAATTTATCATTCCAAGATTAAGTCGAGAAAAGAATGCAAGTGCCGACTTCTATTATATTATTTTGTGACATTATCAAGGAAGTGTCAGGGAGCACATAAACTTATGTAATATACCATCAATTTCCAGGAGAAATATGCACAGGGAAATACCATAGAGCACCAATCAAACGGGACAGTGGGCAATGGTCACGCAAATTATTCCAAGTTTATACAGTTCGGACGAGGGGAGGAGGGAATTCCACCTGAGGAAATGCCCTGCCGAGTATGGTGAGAAAGGCGGTGCCATTGTTGTGATGTTGCTGGTACCAGGTGCCAGGGAGTGACGGCACTTCTCCCAAGCGCAATGGCTGTTTGCCTCGTCTAACAGTCCTGTGTTGTGTCTCATGTATTCGTCAATGTCCATGTGTGTGAGTGTGAGTGTGCGAGTGTGTCTGAGCATGTGAGTGTGTGTAAGTGTGTGAGCTCCACTAGATCCTGTAAAAAAATTGTATTGCAGAAATGAGGTGAATCTGGCACTGTCATGCTATGGCAATATGGCATGGAAACTGCTATAAAATTTGTCTATTGACCCAGGACTGCCTCATTTATTAGAACAGATGGCACGTGGCTACAGTGGACAACAAGAATGCATTCAATAGAAGTGCTGACTCATGCCGTTGTTTTCTCTTAGTGCAATACCGCCCCATAGAGCACAAACCTGTACTGTTGCGTGGCCACGGTGTGAGTAGATATAGTCTAGTACTAATTTTGATTTTAGATTTTTCCTTATGAACTCAAAGACGAACTCTGCTGAGACATTTAAAATATAAAGCTCTGTGCCAAATTTGGCGATTGTAGCTGCCCTCGTTCATTGATTCAGCCACCAAACAAACCCACACAGGAGATGAACGCAAACCCATGCGCAACATGAATGCAAACCCATACCGACCTACTGCTGGGACGTGAGGAAAAAAAAATTGGATTTGTTGAAGAAGCAGAAAGATATTCCATGAATCTGGGACAATGGACTGGAAGCAAGTTGAGTGTATGCCTTTGGCCTGGCTCTGCCCTGTGGAGGTCTCCATCTAAAAGTATCATCCGAAGCATCGTTTCTGTTTCCATTTTTTTGTATAGAGTCGAGGCCCACGGAAGAGCTAGAACAAAGAATGGATCAGAACGTAACAGAATAAAAGGAACAGTAGAAAGAGAAGGGGTAAATGCCAACAGCAGGACTGAGGAGCAAATAGATGCAGGTAGATACAAGGGATGTAGACAAGGAATGCAAAATAAACATTTTTCAATTTTCAAAAAAAAATTCAAATTTTTTTCTTGTTTCCGGAATTGCAAAAATTTTTCTTTTTTTTTACAAAAATTACATAATTACAAAAAATTTCAATTTTCCAAAAAAAAAAAAATGTCAGCTTTGTCTATATCTAAAAGGTGTGATTATCATTTCGCCATGTCCACTGCCATTTGTGAATTACTGAAAGCTCCGAGTCGACTTTCGCCAATTTGATTACACAGTAATGTATCTCCAATGGGTTGGCAGGATATCCCTGGGATATGGGCACCCATGTCTCAGCTGTTCTAGCCTGGGTTCGAATCTCAGCCCAGATATAAACTGTCACTCTGGTGTTTCGCATGTAGGGCGAGGCCTGGCTGTATACGCTGTCCCTCGGATGGACGTTAAACTAGGTGCCCCATCTGCTGGCAATAGTTAATAGAGGTTAAATATCCTATGGTGTCCTTTGCAAAGAGCAGGCGTGTTATTCCCAGTATCCTGGCTAAAGTTAATATTGCTGTCACCTACAATCAAAGATCAGGCACAGCTATCTGGTTCACAGAAGGACCAAAAGCGTTCGCCACCGATCCCACAAGAAGGTGTGAATATTTGGGGCTGTTAAAGAGGTAGTGCTAGAGCAAATTAGCCCCAGCAAAAAAGTTAAAGAAATAAACAACAACAAAATAAGTTTTGCTAATGTGTTTACAGCAATTTGAATTGTCTCTGGATCTTTTGTAATGTTCAAGTTTCATTGTTTTAACTTTTTTTTTTTTTCATCTACAGGAGAGGTTCATGGAAGAACAAGGTTTGTTTTTTTTTGTTGTTTTTTTGTATACTGAATCGAGGCTCGTGAAAGAGCTAAAATTGAACTGACAGTGGAGGTGGCAGGGAAACAATTGGGCAGAACCGGCAAAGGAATAAACGAACAGGAAAGGGAGAGAGAGAGAGAGAGAGGGAGAGAGAGAGAGAGACACACAGAGAGCGAGAGAGAGAGAGAGAGGAGAGAGAGAGACACACAGAGAGAGAGAGAGGAGAGACAGACACAGAGAGAGACACAGAGAGAGACAGAGAGAGAAAGAAAGAGAGAGAAAGAGAAAGAAAGAGAGACAGAGACAGAGACAGAGACAGAGAGAGAGAGAGAGAGAGAGAGAGAGAGAGAGAGAGAGAGAGAGAGAGAGAGAGAGACAGAGAGAGAGACAGAGACAGAGACAGAGACAGAGACAGAGAGAGAGACAGAGAGAGAGAGAGAGAGAGAGAGAGAGAGAGAGAAGAAAGAGAGAGGAATAAACACTGAAACCAGCAAGTGAGAGGGTTGGGTTAGGAAGGCTTAATGTGGGGAATAAATAAAAGGAGTAAATAGGACAGAGTATGGCACGAGATGGTAGTGCACCAAATGCTTTCAGCCCTGGAGGGAAGAATGGGAAAAAACAGCCTCTGAAGGCAGTTCCATAGACTGGAGAAGCAAGGAACAATGGAGCTAAGGTGTGCAGTCCACCTGGATTGTGGAATTTTAACCAGAGGGGTTACTGGAAGAAACATGCACCCTGGAGTTGCTAGGGAGGGTTGGAGGACTGAGAGAGAAGATGGAGCGGTATTGGAAAAGATGCGGTAAAAAAACAAAACAAACAACAAGTGGAGACCACAGACCAGCCTGTGATGTGAAAGCAACAGACCTGCTTCAGTCTCATCACAGGAAATTCCAATAATATTGGCAGCATTAGATTCCACAGAATCCAGGAGAGACAGATGTAATTCCAGAATGCCAACCTATAGGGAAGACTAGTACTCAATTGAGCTATGGATAAAAGGCCTTGTAGACATTGAATCGCTCCGATTTTTCAAGCCAGCTTTGGTATTATTCCAGGATTTCCGATATTATTCCAGGATTGAAGGAGATGTTGTTTATCAGAGCAGCATCAAAGCAATTCCAGATCGTGGAATGGAATGACGTGGAATGATGCCTAGTCTGTGATTAGCTTCCGAGGCCAGTTTTGCCATGTGAATGGTCCAGGAGAGGACATGGCTAATGATGAGGCCTAGGAATTCAAGAGACTGAATATCTTCTAGTGACTGACCATATAAATCGATAAGTAGGTTAAGTTTGACGATTCTTCCAGTAAGACGGTGATGCAGTGAGCTATTCCAGGATTGAAGGAGATGTTGTTTATCAGACCAGCATCAAAGCAATTCCAGATCAGAAGAGAGTGACGCACGTCTAGTCTGTCGAGCAGTGGGATGGGTTACTGTATGACACAATGTGGAGTCAAACTTTGTTTTTTTTTTATTCATTGTTCATTAATCCTTTTTAATAAATGTAAATAATACGGCAGCTGGATCATAATAAATACAAACATTTACAAAAAAGTACATTTGCAGTTAAAAACGTGTCATTACTTTTAAATCTTGTTGATTAAAAAGTTTATTATTATTATTATTTTCACCCAAGTGCACACTTCAAGTTCAATTTGTGTGGCACAAAATTTTGAGCCTCAAATTGTTATTGCTTCCTTGCGTATGTTCAAACATGTTCCTATTCAGGTTGAAGAGGACTATCTGTACGCTCCATAAACAAATATGATGCGAGTATAAGCTAAAATTATGTTACGGGAATTAACGGGAAATGAGAGTGCAAATTGGCAATGACACCAATCGACAGAGAAGTTGTTGAAATATTTCGCTTGCATAATATATGTGACACCATTTATCCCAATATCAGCTTCCACACCTATCTTTATCAGATTACACAGCTCTTACCATAGGATTCTTTTCTTCATTCATTATTTTGAGGTCATCTCATCTTGATCCTCGAGGAGATCAACTTATAAATAGGGGCGTGATGTCCGGATGTTTGGCCGTCCGTCCGTTACTTTTTGCTATTTTGCTACACCTCTCTTATTGCCCGGCTGATTGTTCTGAAAGGGGATTACGATACCCCCTGAAACTTTGGATCCCTACTCCTACCTTATTTACCAAACAATTGCTCTGAAACCCGATACAGCCCTTCTACTTGATGGTCCGCAGGATCAATCGGTCTTAGATTCTTCGATCTTGCATCAGAGAGCCTCCCAAGGCAGGAGGGAAGGGGGAAAGGCGGTCCACCAAAATCAGCGGAGGTCTGAACTACAACCTCAAGAGATAACCGCAAGCCCACTCGGCTATTTATTTTTAGTGATCTGAGACTCATGGAGGAACTTGTACATGTATCACATGCAATACCAAGACATTAGGAGATATCAGTGTACTTACACATGGATGACAAGGACATTAGGAGACATGAACAAATACGTATGGTAGGTATATGGGACTTGATGGATATGAATTCTCTGCAACGATCCAAACTGTTGTGGTGATGATCGTTCTGTTTTGTTAACTGAAAGAGGTGCCAATTTGGACAAATGGAAGGAGCATTTTGAATCTTTACGAAATCACCAATTTCAGGTGTCGGTGACAACATTGGGACAAATTAGGCAGCTTATGAGGTAGCAAGGCAAAAGCAAAGAGGGGGACAGTTAACTGTCACCAAAACCCATCTTTGTTGAGAAACCAAGCTTGGAATTGACACCATCCATCAAGCAGGAGGTTCAGCATGTCACGATGCAGCTGCAATATGAGAAAGGTACCTACATGCTCTTGGTGGAGTGCCTGTCAAGGTGTACAAGGCAATACGAACAATCCAAGGCCAACTCCACACATGGCTCACAGACTTCCTCTAGTCTTATAGCCAATGTGTGGCTCTGAACAGAATCCTTTCATCTCCTCTCCATGTCAACGCTTGAGTGCACCACCTGGATTGTGGAATTTTAACCAGAGGGGTTACTGGAAGAAACATGCACCCTGGAGAACACCAAGGCAGTGTTCTGGGCCCAGTCCTCTTCCTGATCTTCAGATCTTGACAAAATAACAAGCTGGTCAAACACTTGGAATACGTATTTCAATCCTGACAAATCTCAGACTCTCACTAGCTCTATCCAAAAGGAAAGTCTGACAATCTCCCCTACCCCTCCCACCATCTACTATCTCAACAATCCTCTTGAGGAAGTTCAGTCATTCAAACTCCTGAGTCTTACGATCAGCCATGATCTTTCTTAGGCAAACCACATTTCAAAGTTGACTGCCAAGCTTCTACACCTATGCCGACTGGGCATTCTTCCTTGGCACACCTGAGCTTCTATCTACATGCAAGGCCTTCATCCACAGCTTGATGGAGTACTGTTCTCCCCTCTGGGCTGGCTCCCCTGCCTCACACATCTTGCTCAGCTTGATGCCGTGGAAACCAAGGCTTTCAAGATGAATGGAATCTTCAGCAATGAAGCCGAGTGTGTGGGCCTATCACTTCACCATCACAGGCATGTTAGTGGTCTGTCTGTCTGTCTCCTACAACCTCCTTCCTGGTCTTTCACCCTCTACTCTTTCCGTACTTTGTCACCCTCAGGTTTTTGCAGGACACACACTGTCCACCATCAAGCCTATTCTGAAACCACCTAAATCCAGGATCACTGATCTCCTCCACCCATTCATTCCTCTTCTTTCCCACCTATGGAACTAACTTCCACATTCTCTTCAACCTCAATCTTTCCTCAAGGTCTTCAAGACAACTGTTTGCTGCCATCTCAGATCATCCCCCATCCAAACCCATGATCTTTTCTACCCCCGTTAACCCACTCCACCGCCCCTCCTTCCAAATCTCCAGTTTTCCCTCATGAGAGATTCCTTCTGCATCCATCTTGTCCACCCATGTGTCCTCTCCCTGTAGGATAGAACAGTACTTTGTGGAGTTGAAGACAAAGGCCTTGCAAGTAGTGAGAGGTTCAGTTTTCCCAAACAATAACTTCGCCCAACAGAGAAAACAACATCTTTGGCTGGCTTTGTAGGTCAGTTTTGATATACAGTACTGGATATGTTCAGCCTATGAGTGGTGGCAGATGAGGGTCAGAAGTTGAATAAACAACCTTTTTCCAGTGGTTAATGATGGAAATCGGATAGGACAGTTCATTAGACAATCATTCCAGAGAGACGAGTAGAAGAGGAAGACTTGATGTCGAATACAACAACAACAACATGCATTTTAAGGCCATTTTCCCTGCTAGAGCGGGGGTTAGCCCTGTGGTCCCCATGACAATCTTCTCCATTTTGCCCTATTTTCTGCATCTCTCCTTGTTAACCCCCTTGCCCGCATTTCTTCTTCCACCATCTTTAGCCAAGTCTTTCTCGGTCTTCCCCGTCCTCTGCTTCCTTCTACATCAATTTCCATCACTCTTCTCAACCAGTCACTTTCATCCTTCCTCAACACATGACCAAACCATCTCAGCCTGTTCCTCTTCACAGCATCAATCACAGGCAATATTCCCATCATCTTTCGCAATTCATCATTTGTCTTCCTCTCTCTCAACGATACTCCGCACATCCATCGAACCATTCGCATTTCCACCCTTTCCAGCCTTCGTTGCTGCTCTACGTTCATTACCCATGTCTCGCTCCCATAAATCATAACACTTCTCACACATGCAGCATACACCTTTCCCTTCAGCTTCAGCGACACTCTCCTCCTCATCAGCACGCCACTCAGTTCCCGAAACTTCTTCCATGCACATCTCACTCGAGCAACCGTTGCAGAGTCTGATCCACCTTCTCCATTCAGCATGTCTCCGAGGTAGCAAAATGTTTTCACACCTTCCAGCTTCACGCCGTCTCCAAGATCCAACTCAACATTTCCTCCATCTGCAGCTCCCTCTGTGCACACCTTACATTTGAATGTAGCTGCCACACTGGTAAATGACCCTCTCAGACCACTACACTTTTGATGAACCCACTCAGCGCACATTGTACATTGAATGGAGTTCACTCTGACACCCTTCCTGCACACAGCACACGGCCACTTCCCAGTTCTTTCCACCGCCCCACATGCTTTACCACTTGCCATCACCTTCGTCTTTCCGATATTCACCTTCAGACCTTTTGTCTCCATACATTCCTTCCACTTGTTCATCTTTTCCTTCAGTCCATCCATACTTTCCGCAATCAACACCAGATCATCTGCATACAACAACTCCCACGGTAAACCCTACTTTACGTTCTGAGCCAGCACCTCCATCATAGCTACAAATAGTAGTGGACTTAGTACCGACCCCTGATGCACTCCCACCTTCACCTCAAACTCACCACTGTTCCCGTCCTTCGTCCTTACAGCTGTGCGCACTCTTTTGTACATTGCCATCACTACTCTGATCAACCATTCCTCCACTCCTAACTTCCTCAATGCCCATGTCAATACTTTGCGTGGAACCCTATCGAATGCTTTCTCCAGATCAACAAACCCAAAAAACAACTTCTTCCTCTTCTCCATGTACTTCTCCTGCAACTGCCTCACAATGAAAAGCGCATCTGTCGTTCCTCTTCCTGGCATAAATCCAAACTGCATTTCGTCGATCTTCACTTTCTTCCTTATCCTCCTCTCCAACACCCTTTCCAATACCTTCATTCCATGCTCCAATAACTTTATCGCTCGGTACGAGCCACACTCCAGAGGGTCACCTTTCCCCTTGTATAGAAGGACGAGGGTACTCAGTTCCCAATCCACTGGAATGCGGCCTTCTTTCACCACCAGATTACAGATCTCTGTCATTCCCTTCACACCCCAACTTCCTGCTGCCTTCAACATATCTCCCACAACTCCCGTCGGCCCTCCCGCTTTTCCACTCTTCATTGCTTTTATCGCTTCCTCAACTTCCTTCTCAGTTATCTTCTCTGCCGGTCCTAAAACTGTGTTACTCTCTATGTTGCCATCCCATTCATTCTCTGTATTCAACAGCATTTCCATATATCTTTTCCATCTTCCTTTAATTCCATCTGGGTCGACAACGATTTGTCCCACTTCATCCTTCAAGCAACTCACCCCCATCACATCACACCTCTCTTTCGCTATGTGCTTTGCAATCCTGAATACTGCTTTCTGACCCTCTTCCGAATCCAAGCGTTCTCCGAACATTTTCCTACATGCCTCCTGCGCCTTTGCTACCTCTTTCTTTGCAGCCTTCCTGGCTGCCTTATAACTTTCATGCTCTGCTGTTTCTGCTCCCGTACCCTTCGCCTTCTGCCACTCCTTGAACTTCTTCCTCTTCTCGTCAATCCTCTTTCCAACTTCATCATCCCACCACCATGTTTCCGAGTGCCTCGGTGGTCCTTTTGTCCATCCACATACCTCACCAACGGCTCCCAACAGACTAGCTTTCATTGTCATCCAACCACTTTAAAGCTCAACCACATCATCCGCTACCCACAACGCAATAATGAATTCCACATATTTGCTTTCAATTGGTAGATTGCTCTGTCCTGTAAATGAGAGGATTCTATTTTGTACACCTCTGAATATATGAGCATTGGTGTAGGTCTGCATGCATTGTCAAGCCTTGCGAGACCATTTTATATCTGTGTCGGCGAAAAGTCAAGGTTTCGAAAAGAAAGTGGGTAAGAGGTGGTAAGGTGGGGACAGAAAAATCATGGGTTGGGGACATGAGCTTTGGGGGCATGGAATGAGTTAATAATTCTACCACATCTCAAGCAGAGTCTTGAATGAAGCTGATTGAGGTGAGAGAGGATATGGATTGGGGGCATATACCAGACAGCCACTTGACAAGGTATCAGCAGGTCTGAAGAAAGAAAAGTTTGGGGAGTTCAGGCTTCGGATTATCTGGATGATGTTAACTGGCTCACTGGTACAAGGATCAGCACACACTTGATCAGGTTTTGAAAAATGAACGAAGGATTCTCTCATTCGGGTCAGCCATCCATTATGAGAAAGCAAGCTGCTTGATAGCAACTGCTTCGGCACGGGATTCAATGTACAACAGCAGAAAGGATGCATACACGACGTCTCGTCGTATATGACGGACAGACCGAGGTAGAGACAGGTAACAACAGCATTTCCTGCAAGGGTTATCCGCAGTATCACTCAGTCGCATTTAGCAATGCCAAACCACCCCTTGGGAAGGGAAGTGATCCATGTATGTGTTGCTAGGTTACTGGCATTCATCAATATGGACTGGACTCTTGCCAAGAGGTAAGCTGGTAAGCTTACATCGGCATTGTCTTAGGCCTCACGGTTATCATTCCAATGAAGAGGTACTCTTTGTCATTTCAGTTAATGCCATTTGGCCCGATTCACAATTCACAAAGATCAATTCCCAAATTGTACCATAAATCTATACTGTTAGTATGCTCATTTGTATATATATCATCATATGCCTTAGATTTTACACAGGAAATCCATAACTGCTGATCTTTGTTCACAAGCTTCTCCATGACCATTAACCATTTTTACAGCCAACTGCTACAATCAAGTTCTGTCACTAACAATGATGAGTACTCATCTGAGAAATGTTTCTTCCTCATGGGAAATCATCCACGAAAATTACATCATGAGCTGATTGTATGAAAAGAGATTGCCGATCAGGAAGATTTGAATTCAGGCCAATCAACAAGCAAACATTTAATTCTTAAAAACTAGAATGGCATTCGGTAGAGCGCATACCTCCAGTTTACTGCACATACTCAGTACTTCTTACTCGGTACTCGGTACTCAGTTTACGCATACTCGGTAGAGTAGCATAACCAGGCTGAACAGTTTATGTTTTGTAACCCACTGATAGATATGGATTCGGAACTGAACCAAAATCTAATCGGCTTGTTCTTGTCGCCAACCCAACTTGTCCACCAAGTTTAGTCATAACTCGTCCATAACTTTTGAAAATATCACGTTTATCGCTTTTCGTCCGATCTCTCAATGGTTAAGAATCACTTAAAAATTAAATAACTCTCGTATCCGAATCCATATTCAGATCTTCACCAAAATCGAATCGATTCTTCCTTGTCAGAAACCCAACCGGCCCACCAAGTTTCGCCCAAATCCATCCACAACTTTTTGAGATATTATGCTGTGTATCGGTTTTAGCCCGATCACTCAATGGTGAAGATCCACTTAAAAATTGAATAACTCTCGTATCCGACTCCATATTCAGATCTCCACCAAAATCGAATCAATTAGTCATTGTCACAAACCAACCTGTCCACCAAGTTTCGTCCAAATCCGTCCATAACTTTTTGAAATATCCTGCTACACGTCGGTTTTGGCCCTATCACTCAATGGTGAAGAATTACTTTAAAAATTCTACTAGCAGGATCCGGATCTGGATCTTCACCAAAATTGAACCAATTCTTCCTTTTCATACACCCAACCGGTCCACCAAGTTTCGTCTAATTCCATTCATAACGTTTTTGAGATATTATCCTGCTGTGTATCGTTTTTGGCCCCATCTCCCAATGGTGAAGAATCACTTAAAAAATTGAAGTAGCCGGATCCGAATCCGGATCTTTACCAAAATCGAATCATTTCGTCCTTGTCACATACGTTACATCTCTGCCAAATGTCGTCCGAATCCGTCCACAACTATTTGAGATATCTTGTTCACAAATAAACAGACAAACAGACAGACAGGGGTGAAAACATAACCTCGATCCACCTTTGGTGGCAGAGGTAACAATTAGCAATTTGAGGTGCAATTTATGAAAAAATATCATCTTTGGAGGCATTATTATTTTGATATGTCCTGAATTTTTTTTTTTTTATTCATGACCTTGAAAGTATTTGCCCAACTGAAATATTGATACATGTAATGATGATTTAAATTGTGAGAACAGCTGGTTGTTATGATGCAAGTGGCTTGTGGCTATTGCGCAGAAAGCATACCGGCATCGTTGAGCCATTTCTCTAGCAGCGGTTTGAGCTTGCACATATTCTTGAAGCTCAAATTGAGTGCCTCAAAACGTGAGATCGTCGTTTGACTGAAGTCATTTCCATAGAACTTGCCCATCGCCATGCCAACATCACCCTGAAAAAAGGAGCAAAATAAACAAATGAGTAATACTGCATGACAGACGATAAAACGATCACAGGTGCCAACCATGTCTTAGGTAATTACAGAAGACTCCACAAATTCTGTGGATATTCATTCAAAAGTTACGACCTGTGTGAATCCCAGCTTGATTCTGCGCTGTTTAAACATCTTGGCAAACTGTTCCAGCTCCTCCAAATCGCTTGGTTCCTCCAGTGGGGGTACAGAAGGGGGATCACCACGTTTAGGTGGGGAATGATGAGTTCCAGAAAGCCGAAGGGACCCCATAGCTCCCCCAACCCCTCCCACTCCAGTGTTTGCAAGAGACTGTCGAGCCAAAGCAGGCATTACAGTAGCCTGTGAAAGACCAAGGAGTGCAAATAATACAAGATACATACACAGAGGACAAGCAAATTAAAGGGCATGTTATGCATCAATACATTACGGTGATTACAAGTATAACTAGAACGGCACTCAGCAGAGCGCATACCTTCGCCAAGCTGAACAGTTTACGTTTTGTATTCTATTGATAAGCCGGATCTGCATCCGGACCTGAACCAAAATCTAATCGGCTTATTCTTGTCATCTGCCCAACTCATCCACCAAGTTTTGTTACAATCCGTTCACAACTTTTTTGAAATACTCTATACTGCTATATATGCTTGTTCACCCCATCTCTCAATGGGGAAGAATGACTTTCATAATTTAAAAAATCCAGATCTTCACCAAAATCTAAACAATTTGTCCTTGTCACACACCAAACATACAACAACAACAACATGCATTTTAAAGGCCATTTTCCCTGCTAGAGCGGGGGTTAGCCTTGCGGTCCCCATGACAATCTTCTCCATTTTGCCCTATTTTCTGCATCTCTCCTTGTTAACCCCCTTGCCCGCATTTCTTCTTCCACCATCTTTAGCCAAGTCTTTCTCGGTCTTCCCCGTCTTCTACTTCCTTCTACATTCATTTCCATCACTCTTCTCAACCAGTCACTTTCATCCTTCCTCAACACATGACCAAACCATCTCAACCTGTTCCTCTTCACAGCATCAATCACAGGCTCTATTCCGATCATCCTTCGCAATTCATCATTTGTCTTCCTCTCTCTCAACGATACTCCGCACATCCGTCGAACCATTCGCATTTCCACCCTTTCCAACCTTCGTTGCTGCTTTACGTTCATTACCCATGTCTCGCTCCCATAAATCATAACACTTCTCACGCATGCAGCATACACCTTTCCCTTCAGCTTCAATGACACTCCCCTCATCATGAGCACGCCACTCAATTCCCAAAACTTCTTCCATGCACATCTCACTCGAGCAACCATTGCCGAGTCTGATCCACCTTCTCCATTCAGCATGTCTCCGAGGTAGCAAAATGTTTTCACACCTTCCAGCTTCACGCCGTCTCCAAGATCCAACTCAACATTTCCTCCATCTGCAGCTCCCTCTGTGCACACCTTACATTTGAATGTAGCTGCCACACTGGTTAATGACCCTCTCAGACCACTACATTTTTAATGAACCCACTCAGCGCACATTGTACACTGAATGGAGTTCACTCCGACACCCTTCCTACACAAGCACAGGGCCACTTCCCAGTTCTTTCCAAATCACCACATGCTTTACCACTTGCCATCACCTTCGTCTTTCCGATATTCACCTTCAGACCTTTTGTCTCCATACATTCCTTCCACGTGTTCATCTTTTCCTTAAGTCCATCCATACTTTCCGCAATCAACACCAGATCATCTGCATACAACAACTCCCACGGTAAGCCCTCCTTTACGTTCTGAGCCAGCACCTCCATCACAGCTACAAATAGTAGTGGACTTAGTACCGACCCCTGATGCACTCCCACCTTCACCTCAAACTCACCACTGTTCCCGTCCTTCGTCCTTGCAGCTGTGCGCGCTCTTTTGTACATTGCCATCACTACTCTGATCAACCATTCCTCCACTCCTAACTTCCTCAATGCCCATGTCAATACTTTGCGTGGAACCCGATCGAATGCTTTCTCCAGATCAACAAACCCAAGAAACAACTTCTTCCTCTTCTCCATGTACTTCTCCTGCAACTGCCTCACAATGAAAAGCGCGTCTGTCGTTCCTCTTCCTGGCATGAATCCAAACTGCATTTCGTCGCTCTTCACTTTCTTCCTTATCCTCCTCTCCAACACCCTTTCCAATACCTTCATTCCATGCTCCAATAACTTTATCGCTCGGTACGAGCCACACTCCAGAGGGTCACCTTTCCCCTTGTATAGAGGGACGAGGGTACTCAGTTCCCAATCCACTGGAATGCGGCCTTCTTTCACCACCAGATTACAGATCTCTGTCATTCTCTTCACACACCAACTTCCTGCTGCCTTCAACATATCTCCCACAACTCCCGTCGGCCCTCCCGCTTTTCTACCCTTCATTGCTTTTATCGCTTCCTCAACTTCCTTCTCAGTTATCTTCTCTGCCGGTCCTAAAACTGGGTTACTCTCTATGTTGCCATCCCATTCATTCTCTGTATTCAACAGCATTTCCATATATCTTTTCCATCTTCCTTTAATTCCATCTGGGTCGACAACGATTTGTCCCACTTCATCCTTCAAGCAACTCACCCCCATCACATCACACCTCTCTTTCGCTATCTGCTTTGCAATCCTGAATACTGCTTTCTGACCCTCTTCCGAATCCAAGCGTTCTCCAAACATTTTCCTACATGCCTCCTGCGCCTTTGCTACCTCTTTCTTTGCAGCCTTCCTGGCTGCCTTATAACTTTCATGCTCTGCTGTTTCTGCTCCCGTACCCTTCGCCTTCTGCCACTCCTTGAACTTCTTCCTCTTCTCGTCAATCCTCTTTCCAACTTCATCATCCCACCACCATGTTTCCGAGTGCCTCGGTGGTCCTTTTGTCCATCCACATACCTCACCAACGGCTCCCAACAGACTAGCTTTCATTGACATCCAACCACTTTCAAGCTCAACCACATCATCCTCGACCCTACTCAGCCTCTCTTTTAATGCCTCCGTTACTGTCACCTCTTTCAACCTCCACACCTTCATTCTCGGTTGGTACTTCACCCGCCGAGCTCTCCTCGCACCTTTCACCCTTACGTCGCAGACAACCAAGTGGTGCTGTGAAACAGCCTCCTCCCCCGGGATCACCTTTGTGTCCCGGAGGTGCCCCCTATCTCGCCTACGCACCATCAGGTAGACAACGGTTGTCGTCGACCCACCTGACGTGTATGTAACAAGCTTATTATCCTCTTTCTGGAACTGAGTATTACAAATCAACAAATCAGCTCCATCAGCAAACTCCAAAATCCTTTCACCTTCTCCATTTCTCACACCATATCCGTAACCCCCATGAACTCCGTCAAAACCATCCATACTCCTTCCCACATGTCCATTTCGGTCTCCTCCTACCACAACAACTTCCTCATCTTTCACGTTTTCCATCAGCTTCTCTATCGCACACCAGAACTTGTCCTTCTCTTCATCGCTTCGACCAACCTGCGGAGCATATCCCGAGATGACGTTCACCAAGAGCTTTCCAATCATCATTTTCACCATCATCAACCTATTACTCACTCTAGTCACACTCACCACACTGTCTACAAACTCCTCAGAAAACAGGATACCAACACCATTCACGCCCTCCAGGCACCCTTGCCACACAAACTTGTATTTCTGTCGCTGCCTACCCTTCACCATTCTCACACCACTTCCCTTCCATCTCGTCTCCTGCACACAACATATGTCCACTCTTCTTCTGACCAATACTTCCACCACTTCTCCTGATCTCCCTGTCATTGTCCCTACATTCCATGTCCCAAACCTCAGAAACCGATCTCCACTTCGGGCTGTACCCTGCCCACATGTAGTTGTAATTGTCATGGTTCTCTTTTTGAGGCAATGTTTTTATGGCCGGATGCCCTTCCTGACGCCAACCCTCTTAGTCGCCTCTTACGACACGCAGGGATACGGCGTACCTATTCTTATCCAGGGTACACACTGGGAAACGTTTAAAACATGGAAATTCTGGGGGGTGGGGGTGGGGGGGGGGGCGGCGTCAGCATCACGGCTGCGGTTTAAACATATTTAAATAAATATTTAAACAAAACCATGAAAAACAATCTGGGAAAAGTCTCTAAGTGAGAACGTGGATTTGAGAAAGCAGGAGCAGAGTTTAAAGAAAAACGAGATATAGGGGGCGGGGCACAAGTCGAGACGAGGCGGCCGCACGAGACACGAGGCCGCACGAGGCACACGAGGCGCGAACAAAGAAACGACTAATTACACACAAATTTGCAACAACTACAAAACCAAAACCAAATAGAAACACACAATAACACATACACAACAAAATACGCAGCGGAAATTTGACAAAGAAACGAACGGGAAAACACTCAAACTTTGATGCCGTGGAGAGATCGAAGCAAGCCCCGTCGCTCGAGGGACCGGAAGTCAAGTCTCACACACCAAACATCTCCACCAAATTTCATCCCAATCTGTCCACAACTTTTTGAGACATCACGCTCTATATCGCGTTTTGCCCTATCTCTCTCAATGGTGAAAAATGACTAAATATTTTCAGATCCAGATACGGATCCAGATCTTCACCAAAATCGAATCATTTTGTCCAAGTCACATACCCAAACCTCTCCACCAAATTTAGTCTGAATCCTTGAACAACCTTTTGAGATATCCTGTTCACAGATAGACAGACAGACAGACAGACAGGCAGACAGGCAGGCAGGGGTGAAATCATAAGCTCCATACACCTTTGGTGGCGGAGGGAAAAACAAACCGTAAACAATTACAATTTTCACATTGCTACTTTACCACTAAGATTTGATAAAAACTTACACGATTACCGTATACATTTTATTGGATTCGACAAACATGTATTGTTTGTTGAAACTACATGAACATTCCAAAATCAAATATTACAAAGATGGATTTTCTGACATTTCGATTACACTCACTTAGAGAAGGTAATTATTTGGACAACGGTTCACCTTTATTGCAACAGAGAAAAATTGCAAAATTTCTGGACAACATGAAAAATCTCAAATTGCTTTTTGAAATGGTACACATTACTAATATATAATACACTAGAAAGACCATTCCTCCCTAGAATGTGTGGAGGAATTCACGATCACATGATGAATAAACCCCATTCGAATGTCATGAAGTGAAAGCCAATAAGTAGCCATGACCCACCTTATTTAATATTTATCAGGGCATGTGGGCAGCACTTCCAATTTTTTTTTTTTGAGAAAGCATGTTAGTGCCATTTAAAAGTTTCAATGAGAAAATAAACGGTCAACGACAGAGTGCGAACTAGCATGACAAGTAAGCCAGACTGATTGGATCAGACAGATTATACATTCTCCCTCACGAAGGTCATCAATAATCCCTCAGGGTTTCTTTTTAACACTAATCCAATGGCAAGATGGAAATTTCTCCTGAAAGCTTTGTTTCCAGGAGATTAAATCCTTAATTACTGCTGCTTTCAGCTGGATTTGAAAACGTTGGGATTCTTGTCCAGCGATTACACCACTAGGCCGCGATCTTAGCTTTCATCACTTTATACGATTGTCTCTCTGTGAACATTTTCACGTGGAAATTAAAACCATTTTCGATGTTAAATTACTTCTGCCTTTTCACTCTCTTCAGTGTACGTTTACCCACCTACACTTCTGCCCGAATGAATATTTCATTAATTTCACACATGAAATGGCCAAGACCTCAACTAAACTCACCTGTGCGTTGAGATTGCCACTGTTCGGCCCAGCCGTGCTCGATGCTGGAACAGTCTGTTGTTGAGGTAGTTGAAGACCCTGGGACTGCAGGAGACCTGCAGTAACAAACCATATGTTTTATCATGAAACCAGCTTCAACCAAAGCACAAATGTCCTCCAACACACAGATAAACAAATGTTTAAAAAAGCATGCATTTCTTCACATACAAAGTCAAATTAAATTAATGCCAATTATGCGAAACACTTGTCAAAATGAATGATGATCATTTTGAAAAGGCAACACTTTTCCAAAACAGCTTTTCAAAGCCAATATAATTTATGAAGGTCAATATGAAAGTATTGTCTTTTATTTTATTTCTCACCAAATATAAATACAATTACAATGAAAACTACAAGGAATATGCAAACATATGTGGCAAATATTAAGTTGGTTGCAGGTTGCTAAATGTTGCGGAGGCATTATTATTGAAGGTTGCAGGTTGAGATCGGCGCAGGTTGCAGGTTGAGATCGTCGCAGGTTGCAGGTTGCAGGTTGCTAAAAATTTTGATGCTAAATAAAAAAAAGCAATGCAGAGATGACAAACTACAGTGCAAACGAGAACAATGTGACTGTGTCACCAATATGCCTCCACATAGTCCCACAACGGGTAGATGCCATAACTCTGCATATGTATGGGTAGGGGATCACGTTTGTGACGTTTCGTGCTGATTGGATAAGGTACGTTTTTCTATCCAAGATGGCTGCCAAACCACGTGACATACAACGTCATCATTTTCAAACTATATGCAATTGTGTTAGATGACATTTGAAAAATTTTGCATCAATAGGGTAAACAGTTTCAGAGATATAATTATTTTATATTTTCCTTCAATCCAATATGGCTGCCAAACCATGTGACCTATGATATCATAAATTTAACATATCAATACAAATGGGTCATAGATCATGTGCATGCAATTTCAGATTTTTAGGATAAGGCATTCGATTAAAACATTTTTGGTTGGTATAGCACTTCACCTATGATGTCATCATTATCATGCTTTTGTTCCCAATTGGGAGTACTTGACAATGTGCCAAGCTTAAAATTGTTTCATTCAGCGGTTTCTGAGAAATAATTTTTTAATTATTTGCTTTCAATCCAAGATGGCTGCCATACCACGTGACCTATGACGTCACATTTATCATAAAAACATTCTGCATGGGTGTCACTCCTACCCTGAAAGTTTCGTCTCAATCGGACATGTGGTTGCTGCTGAGAAAAGCGAGGTTTAGCCCGTACGGACGGACGGACGGACAGACAACCCGAAAACATAATGCCTCCGGCGACTTTGTCGGCAAAGGCATAACGATGTTTAACCCGTACGGACGGACGGATGGCCATACGGACGGACAGATAACCCGAAAACATAATGCCTCAGGCGACTGTCGGCGGAGGCATAAAAAATACTCAACAAGATAGGGATGATGTTGGTTTAGACTTTAGACTTTGTTATGTGATGTTATGTGATGTAGGGATTGTTATTGTTTGTAGGGATTGTTATGTGATGGCAATACTGGTAGCTACTCTCCAAAACAACATCACCCCTATCTTGTTGAGGACCTTTTTATAATGTAGTTTGTCATCCCTACATTGCTTTTTTTATTTAGCATAAAATTTTTATTCACTTGTTTCTGTAATTTTTTACAATGTGGAATAACACAATGGTATGATAGTCAGAGGATACCCAACCTTGGAGCAAAAGAGCAAAGATATCTTAGTCAGCAATGTCAAACACTGCACATGTTCCTGTATTGTCTTACGTAACCCTGACTGTATCTTGCAGCTCTGTCTTATTGCTCGTTTCTCAAAGAGTAATGTCTTCATCCAGCCTCAGGCCACACAATGACCTGCACTTAGAAAGGCGCAAAATAACTGGTGTGGTTTCCCTCAAACAGTCTAACCAATAGGGTGGGGACAGAGGGAAGGGGCAGAACCTCTCGAGAGGAATTCATGCACGGCCAGACGTGAAAGACACTCTCGTGGTTTTTACTGTTTTGCTTACTTGAAATGTCAATAAAACTTATTCCACACTTGAACTGCAAATGTCCTCGATAACCTACCATGAGAGTACGAAAAGAGACTCCAACTTTCATTTTGTATCAGTGGGTGAGGCCGACATTTTTTTTATCCACGTCATCCCTACGTCAGTACGTAGAGTCGAGAGTGCCAGCGCACTCTCTGATAATAGTTTTGTAAAATTAACTTCAATGAAGAACTTTATCAAGACAGGATTATAAGTACTTATCTGTAGTATCCAAATCCTGGTTCTGAGCAATCAGAAGACCTCGGTAATACTTAAGTAGATTCTCCCCAGCCAAAAATACAGTCACTATAAATAATCAGAAAGACGTTAGTGAAACACACTGTACACGTGACACGCTTTCTTATCTGAGCATGTGCATAGCAAGGTTCAGGGTTGATAGAGTAGAGAAACGAGGATCTTTATATTTAAATATTAACTAATTGACCACTGACCACTCCAGTCGATGTAGTATGCTAAAACAAAGATGAAAGGAACACTAAATGTCAGTTGAAATATTTGTTCAATTCAACAGAAATGTCAATTCAGAGTTCGCGTGGATTCCTTGTTCAGGCTGTTCTACACGAAGGCATCAGTGATGCGCCGGCGTAGAAATCTCCCACCGAGAAACCGTGACTCGAGATGGTTACTGTTCACGCGGTTCGCTTTTGCCTTGACCCGCAACTGGAGGGTTCGTGCTCACTTGTCCCATGTGTGGTGTGTAGCTATTATTTTATTTTCATAAACGTAACACTGAAAAACAAGGCATTTCCCGAGGCATGATATTTCTGCTGATATTATTTGATTCCACATTATCACGCATAATGCGACACTGAGGCAAATGTGTCTAGCGGCCCTGCCCCATCAAGCTGATTGACCGTCGTAGCCACGCATACGCCGGTCCTATTCTTTTACAAAGGAATGTAGTTTTGCATAGTTTTCGTGGAATCCTTTCAAACTAATAGAATTCGAATACCAAAGGATGTTGCAGGAAGTAAAACCCTGTCGGATGGTAGCAGAATCATTGCCGTTGATAGTGGAAGCTCAGAAATATGCCGTCTGAAGATTATTATCCTCGCCAGAGGAGAGGGTATTGCATTTGAGTCCGTTTGTCTGTCTGTTTGTCTGCACAAAATAAATATGATTTTATCTGAAACCGTTGGTCCGATTGACATGAAATTTTCACCATCGGTGCAACTCCACCTGTAGAATTTTTTTAATGATAATTATGACATCATAAGTCATGTGGTATGGGCGCCATATTAGAAAAACCGAAAAACTTTGCACCTCTATATCTCCGAAAGTGCTGAATAGAAAAAAATTTGAGACATGGCTCATTGTAAAGAACTGTGCATGTGGAATAAAATATGTTAATGATGATGTCATAGGTGCCCCCATTATGAAGTCATAATTCGACAAGTACAAAACTTCATCCGATGAAGATGAAATTTATTGAGCGTCATCTGTAAAAAAATTGTAGTAGAAAAAAAAAAAAAAAAACCACTTCATAAATTGGTGTAGAAAAAAAAAAAATGATCACGTCCTCGATCACAATGGTTTGGCCGCCATCTTGGAAAAACCGAAAAACTTTGCACCTCTATATCTCCGAAAGCGCTGCATAGAAAAAATTGAGACATGGCTCATTGTAAAGAACTCTGCATGTGGAATAACATATGTTAATGATGATGTCATACTCATAGGTGCCTCCATTATGACGTCATAATTCGACAAGTACAAAATTTCATCCGATCAAGATGGAATTTCTTGAGCATCATCTATGGATAAATTGGTGGAGGGAAAAAATAATAATAACGTCATCGGTCACGTGGTTCGGCCCCCATATTTGTTTTAACTCAAAAGCCTTAAAAATCACTAAAAACACGTGCTAGCGAGGGTCTGCAATCTCTGATTGCTCTTTCTAGTTATTATCATTATTATTATTATTATTATTATTATGAACGACAAGATGAATTCCCGGGTTTGACCGATCTTGTTTTTTTGCTTTTTCATTTTTGCCTTTGCCATGGTCTGGAGAACTGAAAAGGGACACCTGCCTCGACAATCAGCTGGACAGACCAGATAGGCTCCCATATGTAGCCTAAGTGACTTTTTAAAGAAGATACTCCAACTTTAGTTTTGTATGTAGCAGATGGGACCGACATTTTTTTCCACGCCATCCCTACATAGTGAGTACCAGTGTACTCTCTGATAATCGACAAGTTTTCAATAGGAATTTAAGGCAACAGTACATGATGGTGATCAGGGATTCATAGGAACAGATGGTGAGGAATGCTTTCCCAGAGAAGACTGTTAGTTGGAAGACAAATGTGTGAGCAGTGGTGGACGAGATCGGAGAGCGGCTACAGCACAAATCGGTGATGGTAGTGGTGTAATCTGGGAGATATGTGATCTGAGGTGTGCTGCAAGTGGAATCTATGATCTGAGTTAAGTCCGGGGTCAAAATTGCCCAGCAAGGCCTACCAGTTTGACTAGCATGTCCAGGTAGAATAAGACACAGTTCCACAAAGTTGTCCAATTTAACCATACAATTTAGCTGCACCCGTTCCAAATGGTGTGTTCATCCACACCTATATCTACTGAATCTAAGTGTGTTACTTCTTGCATGCTGAAGAATGCCAACCGTTTTTATCTACTCTGGATGGCCTTCTGACATTGGGTCAAACATTCAAGATCACCAAAGTTGTTGACATTTGAGCTGTCTGCTGTCTCAGTTGTATATTTTGCTATTACTTCCTGAGAACTTACAATCTGTTGGCCTTATGAAATTACAAGACCGTTATTGAAACATGATATCAATGGCCAATGAACATGAATCTTTCTTTATATTTAAAGAGATGGAGGCTCATGGAATAGCCAAGCTCAGGATGGAAGATCAGGTTTTTTTTTTTTAAGGAATCCATCTTCAGCATCATTTCCCTGCCAATCCCACTCAAGTGTGATGTTTTGTTATATTTTGCACTGCAATAGGGCGATGCAGCGTGTGAAATATGCCGTATATACTCGAGTACAAGTCGACCCCAACTTTTTGCCGAAAAAGTCAGTATTTTTCATATATCCCGTGTATAACACGGCCCCAGGTTTTTACCCAACATATTTTCGCAGGTGCATGCTTTGCACGTGAGCCAACCATCAAGCAAGACTAGAAACATCGCTAGGATGCGCAGGACTAGGCATTTCTAGGAATCACGAACCAGGAAATGGTGTCCGAGTTATTTTTCCGGTACTCGTCTCTGTCGCCGATCAAGACTTACTTCCTTATTGAAAAAGAATCCGAATGTATTTCACCGTATTTAACAGTATTAATTTATTATTACTAATAGTAATTATAATAGTTTCAATAATAAATCAATACTGCTGTATTATAGTATAATTAAAGTTGGCTACTCATTAAAGTAACACCAACAAACATCTTTATGCTTTTACGCCCTAGGGACATTGTTGTTTTACGCCCTAGGGACATTGTTGTTTTACGCCCTAGGGACATTGTTGTTTTACGCCCTAGGGACATTGTTGTTTTACGCCCTAGGGACATTGTTGTTTTACGCCCTAGGGACATTGCTGTAAAATCGTTTCTGAAGTGCGGAATTTCGAATGCTCTTGATGGAACACAGGACAATATCCGATGGAATGTCAGTGATGATCAGGAAAGCGACGATGATGACACGCCCATCGAGGACTGTGATGATCGGTATGATGATATGGTGCAGACCAGTGACTGGCAGGAACTATTCGGGGAGAGTGATGATGACAAAAGTGACTTGGAAGGTTTCCGCCTTTAGCGACTTGTGTAATCCAACTTCAGCTCAGTGGTGCCATCTGTCTTCAGTTACATGACTTATCTATCACACAGTACCACATTTTCATTTTGTGCTGTCATTTCATCGTCGATGCTTGTTTATCTCAATCATTATCCTGTTGTATATTTTATCATTTATTTTATCATGTGAGCCTGAGAAAATTAGGTTGCAACAAAGTTGTAAATAAATTTTAAAAATACAATTTAGGTAATTTCTTACGATATTTTTCCTTGTTTATGCAGAATCATTTATGACAAAGCGTTACTAGTGCATAAGATGACTCCCGAAATTTAGGCCATGAAAATTGTTTTTATTTTTATATATATATTGTTACGGTTTTTAGAACCGTCACTTATAAATAATAATCCCTTGTAAATAACTCAGTGTAAATATTCCCATTTCGTAAAGGTCAAAGGTCGCACCCTAGTTAGTCCATATTGCAACACGTAGGACACCATAGGAACTTCTTCAGTTATTTCATTAGTATGTGTTTTAGTCAAGGCTGTGTTCCCAACAGTTTGACTCTGCGTTGCATTAATCAAATAACATAGGCCCCTTTTTCAATCCCGTTCATTTTGCGGCTTAGCCCTCTCCAAATTGGGTTACGCGCCTCTGCTCGCCCAGCAGCGTTCGCTGCCTCGCTCAAACGCCATTAACCATGCGGTCAGAGCGGAGAAAAAGGGGGAGGAGTTATCGGAGCGAGGCGTAGCCCTGTTAAGGGCGGAGTCGGTGAGCCCTCGCGACCAACCAGGGCCGAG
Organism: Myxine glutinosa; assembly: GCF_964187855.1. Classification (NCBI taxonomy): domain Eukaryota; kingdom Metazoa; phylum Chordata; class Myxini; order Myxiniformes; family Myxinidae; genus Myxine; species Myxine glutinosa. The sequence continues at coordinate 170,887,565 of NC_136261.1, forward strand.
GCGAGCTCACCGGTGGGTGTGTCCTAAAAGCACGCGACTTGATACGCGAGCGCATAATATAAGCACTCGTGTGGGACTACTTAGAGAGTCGGTCGGCCGGAGAGAGTCGGAGTCTGTCGGAGTCTGAGAGTCTGCCGGAGAGAGTGGCACCATTGGAGAGAACGAGATCCACCATGAGAGACGTGGGTGGAGAGCCACGAGGCACGCGTCACGATTCATCCGATTCACGGACGCAATTCCTCCCTGATATATGAACCCCGCTATGTAAGGTCCGCTCGCGCCGACAATACCAACCGCGCTGCCTGCCGGGTTTCGCCGCGGAACCGGAGCCTGAACCGAGGTGGAGCGTGGACCAGAGTGGAGCGTGAACCGGGGCCGGAGCCAACGCTGGCCCATCTGCTTGGATCTTCCTTCCTGCTGTTCCCCTTTCGTGTAACTCTGTTTGTGTTGTCCTGGGCGTGTTAATTAAGACTGTATAAGGTTGCCCTGTGTCTGCTTCTTCTTCTTCCCTTGTACATGCCCTTCTTTCGTTTCCTCTTCGGGTTTTTGTACGTATGTAATAAATCTCTGTTCTTCCCACCTTTTGGTTTCCTATCCATCCGATCGTTTTAGTGATTTCTCAATTGAGTACCTGTGGCACGATATCAGAACCGCTCAGAATCGGGTTAGTCTTTTTGCTAACGGTTCGAATCGCGGATTGCTAAACTGCTCGGCAATTTCCACCTGTCCGTGGTTCGAGCGGAAATTATCGCCCTGCTTTGCGGAGAGATTGGCACGCAGGTATTTGGGAATCCATCTTGACCAATCACCCTGGCCAATATTGACCGCAGAGGAGCGTTATAATTTCCAGGGCTGGGGGATCGGCCAGTTTAAAAGACAAGGGGATTAACCCCCTCTTGGTAAGGAGAGCGCCGACCCCCGGATCCGCAACAATTGGTAGTCAGGAGTTGGGATCTGGAACCTGGGACTAAATTTAGTAGACGAAATTTTGGACACCAATTGTGCTATTGGCCGCAACAATTGGTGTCTGGGAGTGGGATTCGACCCAAACCAAATTTTTATATAGTCTGATAAATTTGTTCAAAATTTCGAGCGGCCAAAATTTTATTGTAACATCCAAATTATAGTCGTGCCATGGATACCCAAGGCGATCGGATGCCGGTGGGGGAGATGGAAGAAGGGTTAGAATCGACCCAGGACCCCAGGGAAGAGGTGGGAGTAATGGAGGAGGAGGATAATGAAGGTGTGGTAGAGGGGGTTGCAGGCGTACAAAATGGCGGCACCGCGCACATGGCGGCGGAGGCCGAGCCCGCGGTGGCGGCTGGGGCCGCTGTGCAAATGGGGTTTGACCTCAGATTATTCCTGACCCAACTGGATGCAAAAATGGATAGAATGGGTGAGCAATTGGGAAACCAAATTGAGGAAATGGGAAATGATTGGAAAACCAAATTAGGGGGATTGAGTAAGGAGATGGAGAAAGATGGATGCAATGGGAAATCTAATTGAAGGGTTTGGAAACAGAATGGGTGAACGCATACAAAAATTTGGGGAGGACATAGACCGCATGTCGAGCGGGAAAGGCGCACGGGTACGCGATGAGGCAACGCGGCAAGAGGAGCGCGGGTTGAGCGAAGTTGAGCAAGGCAAAGTCACGTGGACGGGTATATAAATCGCGACCCGGGGTATGGGGAAGCCGGCGACCGCCGAGATAGAAGAGAAAATTTTATTAGAGCCAGCGGTTGTCGAGGAAAAAGAAATTGAAGAATTAATAATAGTGGAAATTGGAATTCGAGAGACCGCAGACTTAGAAAAGCACACGCGAGAGGAAGGAATGGAATATGCCCAAAGTCTGTATTCGCATCCTGATGCCGTGCTTGCTAATCCTTATAAAGATTTGCAGGTGCGTGTGGAGAGGAGGATCCCGAAGGTGAGCCGGGTAGTATATGGGGCGAAGAGATTTTTCAGAAAAGTGTTTGGCGCGAGAGGGTTTTTCTCGCGGTTGGGATCGAGACAGCACCCAGACGTTTGTAGAAGGTCCCTTGTGCGTGGTGTGAGTAGGAATGGCGCGCGTGTGAGGAAGAAGAGGGCGCCGGAGCGAGCGTGTGATACCGAGTGCGAGAGCGAACGCACGTCGGAGTGTATGTGTGAAGAATGCGACACAGGGAGTGAGAGCGATACAGAGTGTGGAAGTATGAGTGAGTGTGACCAGGAGTGCGAGTCGGACGAGGAGCGTGTGCGAGGAGGCACACCTGAGTTGGTTGTGGAGCGCGTGATGGGGTGTGTTACAGGGGATGTAACGGAAGAGTGAACGCCCGTGGTGGTTACGGAGTACGTAACGGGGGAGAGTGCACGCGAGGAGTGCGTGAGCGTTACGAGTGCGCCTGAGTGTGTAGGTGCGAGTAGGGAAGAGAATGCACGAGGAGAAAGTGCAATGATGGAATGCCTGGAATGCATGAAGTGTATGGAAGGCGAGAGGACGACTTGGTGTGCGAATGTGAGTGTAAAAGGGGTCGCGTATGCCGTATGCGTGTGAGCATGCAAGTCGAGCATCGACGCTGACCGGGTTAGCGTCTAGCACGACGTATAGCCGACGCGAGCTCTCGGTCCGTGCCGGGCTTTGTGTGCAGCGGGAACCGGCGGGTGTCGTAGCCACGGCGGTTTCGAAAGAACCGCCGTGCGCGATCCGCGCCGGGCCCCGCCCAGCACGGTCGAAGCCACGCTTTGCCAGGCAAAGTGATCGGCCCGGTTTGAGGGGGAGGAGGGTGTGGAGCGGCGCCCCCTTGTGGTGGCGGCGCTCCGGCCGGGCAAGGCTGGGCCATCGCGCTTGGGAGCGCAAGGCTCTGCGTAGGGATGGTGCTTGGAGCCTTGGCCCGACAAAACCTCCTCCCCAGAATCGACATGCCGGACAGACCCAACCACAGTAGACCAGACCACCCGTATGCATCGCGCGGCTATGCGAAGCCGAGCTTTGAAAACGCATTGACGCACCGAGAGGCTGGATAGTGACAGTGATGATGGCAAATGGTATATTATGTAGTGATGGATGGTAGTTTTACAATTCACATTACTCATTTTTGGGGGCACATTAACTATAGTTTTATGGGGTATTGCGGTGAAAACCTAGCCAGGGAGGGCTTGGATAATGTATAGGGAAATAGAAAGATGACCATAGGGACAAGATTTAAGTAGCGACATTGATACCGGTAGGTGGTAGAGGGGACGTAGAATAGGTTAGATGGATGTTAACGACGTGGGATGTGCAATAGTATAAGGGGTGACTGGGAAGTACGAGTCTTAGAAGGGCAGTGGTTAGTTTAGATGATGCTGTATGTGTGTGTATGAGCTTTGAGTTTTGGATGAAATGAGGAATTGAGAGGCAATGCTCGTGAATGCTGTGTGTGTGTGTAGAAAGTGCATGAGCAGAGTATTGTGAAAGGTGTGATTGTGCATTGAGTGATTGACTTGCATGGTGGCAAGTGAGAATGGTTGGATGGAATAGATGGTCTGGAATGGATGGTGTGTGGAGTGAGTGGAGTGTGGAATGAGTAGTGTGGAGTGGATGGTGCGAAATGGTGAGTGGGGGAAGGATGGACCCCCTTCACGAGTACCCGGGGAGGGTGGTTTAAAAGTAGGTAGAGGGAGTAGGTAAATTGTGGTTGGATATTGGCATCTGTGGTGCGGGTAGTCACACAGAAGTGTTGTGTTGGGTGCATTAGTGAGATGAAATTGGCTGGGCGTGTGGCCTGTTCGTGAGAATGGTTGGATGGGCACTCCGCCACTGTTAGTCTGTCGGCCAGGTGAGGCCGCATGTAGGCTCTGGGAGCCAGTTAGTGTTCAATGGGGCCCGAGGATCCGGAGGACGGACCCGGGTAGCCCGACGCCAGAGAGGGCGGTAGGGGGTGAGAGCGCCAGAGGGCCTTCCCCAGGTAGGTTAGGGTGAGGAGCAGGTAGGCTCGGGAGGCAACTGCAGTGGCGGAGGTGCGCAGGTAAGTAGACCTGCCAGGGGAGCCACACGGCCCAGCCCTGAAATTGTGTGAGGGCACAGGAAGTAGAATCGGGGGAGTGAGACCCCAAATTGGTGAGCGCCACAGTATGTTCAATGGGAATTGGTTCTTAGAACCACATAGAGTAAAGATGGCCAATGGTTTGGTAGGGAAAGACCCCGGGTAGAGTAAGAGTGAGAATGTCATTAAGAGTATAGATAGGAGAAAGTCTCTTTGCACCATCTACGTCCACTCGCCAAGGTGACAGTACTCCACACCATGTTTTTTTGTGCAAATGTTTGGAATGGTGAGACGCATCATGACGTGGGGGTGACATTGTTTGTATTCCATCTCTTCCTCCTTAGGAGGGATTGATGATAAATTTGGTTTAGGTGGGAGTGATGAGAAATTGGGATTGATGACGAATTTGGTATTAGGAGAGATATGGGGAAGACAGGACGTAGAGACGAATTTGTAAATTGTGTAAATACGGGGTAGGGGCAAGGGTAGGTTAGGTGACGGGGGACGGGGGACGGGGGGGGGGGGGCGTACGTTAGGGACGAGCTTTCTCGGCTCGCTCTCCTGCGACCCTCACCTTGCATTGCCTTGTATTAATGTGTACCCTTGTGATCTTGCCCCGCTGCTTTGCTTGTCCTCCTTCCCCCACTCACGGACTTGTTTCTTTTGGGCCCGGGGGGAGTGCGCAGGTGACCGCAGTTGTGTGCCCGCACCTCCGCTGCTTCCGGCCTGCACTGATGCACCGTATGGACCACACGTTCTGTGGCATAGCACCACATATGGACCCCACGTTTTGGGGCCTGGCACCTCTGCAGGGGACCGGACACTGTGGCCAGCGGTATTTGCTTGCGGACCACTGTGTTTAAGTGGCACCTATGCCAGCGGGTGGACCACCTCAGTTGGCCTGTTGGCCATAAATAAAGAGTGGACACGGTTGGTGCCCTTTTATTTTTAAATAGGCAGCAAGCAAGAAGGCAGCCAGAACCAGCGGCCCAGCTGAGAAGACATCGGACACCATCATTATTATTACTGTTGCAAATGTGTTTGGTGCATTATCATTGCTGGTGCATTTCTTGTGTTTTGGTGCTGTAGGGTGCTTTTGGTGCGTTTTATAATTTGGTGCTTATGGTATGGTGTATCAGTGCAGTGCATGGCATGACCTTTCCTCTTTTCAAAAGTTCTGCTTTTGTTTCCCCAAAAGACAGGTCCTGGGTCTAGTTTTGTAAATAATCAAAATAGTAGTGTTCTTTGTAAATAATGCTCCCCACCGGCTTTATGTGTAGTTTGGAAATTAATTCCGCAATTCGGTTAGTCTGTGGGCGTGAGTCAGCCAGGTAGAATGCAACGCAGCAGGCGGGACATATCTAGTTTTAAAAAATGTCGCACTCAGGGTGAGGTTAATATGAGAGGGTAACTACACCTAAGTGTCACACAATGGTAAAAGATATCCTGGAGAAAGGGAGGGTGCTGTGTTACGGTTTTTAGAACCGTCACTTATAAATAATAATCCCTTGTAAATAACTCCCTGTAAATATTCCCATTTGGGAAAGGTCAAAGGTCGCACCCTAGTTAGTCCATATTGCAACACGTAGGACACCATAGGAACTTCTTCAGTTATTTCATTAGTATGTGTTTTAGTTAAGGCTGTGTTCCCAATAGTTTGACTCTGCGTTGCATTAATCAAATAACATAGGCCCCTTTTTCAATCCCGTTCATTTTGCGGCTTAGCCCTCTCCAAATTGGGTTACGCGCATCTGCTCGCCCAGCAGCGTTCGCTGCCTGGCTCAAACGCCATTAACCATGCGGTCAGAGCGGAGAAAAAGGGGGAGGAGTTATCGGAGCGAGGCGTAGCCCTGTTAAGGGCGGAGTCGGTGAGCCCTCGCGACCAACCAGGGCCGAGGCGAGCTCACCGGTGGGTGTGTCCTAAAAGCACGCGGCTTGATACGTGAGCGCGTAATATAAGCGCTCGCGTGGGACTACTTAGAGAGTCGGTCGGCCGGAGAGAGTCGGAGTCTGTCGGAGTCTGAGAGTCTGCCGGGGAGAGTGGCACCATTGGAGAGAATGAGATCCACGGCGAGAGATGCGGGTGAAGAGTCACGAGGCACGCGTCACGATTCCTCCGATTCACGGACGAAATTCCTCCCCGATATATGAACCCCGCTATGTAAGGTTCGCTCGCGCCGACAATACCAACCGCGCTGCCTGCCGGGTTTCGCCGCGGAACCGGAGCCTGAACCGAGGTGGAGCGTGGACCAGAGTGGAGCGTGAACCGGGGCCGGAGCCAACGCTGGCCCATCTGCTTGGACCTTCCTTCCTGCTATTCCCCTTTCGTGTAAGTCTGTTTGTGTTGTCCTGTGCGTGTTAATTAAGACTGTATAAGGTTGCCCTGTGTCTGCTTCTTCTTCTTCCCTTGTACATGCCCTTCTTTCGTTTCCTCTTCGGGTTTTTGTACGTATGTAATAAATCTCTGTTCTTCCCACCTTTTGGTTTCCTGTCCATCCGATCGTTTTAGTGATTTCTCAATTGAGTACCTGTGGCACGATATCAGAACCGCTCAGAATCGGTTTAGTCTTTTTGCTAACGGCTCGATTCGCGGATTGCTAAACCGTTCGGCAATTTCCACCTGTCCGTGGTTCGAGCGGAAATTATCTCCCTGCTTTGCGGAGAGATTGGCACACAGGTATTTGGGAATCCATCTTGACCAATCACCCTGGCCAATCTCGACCGCAGAGGAGCGTTATAATTTCCAGGGATGGGGGATCGGCCAGTTTAAAAGACAAGGGGATTAACCCCCTCTTGGTAAGGGGAGCGCCGACCCCCGGATCCGCAACAATATATATATATATATATATATACAGTCGTCCCTCGCTATATCGCGGTTCACTTTTCGCGGCTTCGGTACATCGCGGGTTTTTCTCGCCAGTATAGTATATGTAAAATTATATCGCGGATTTTTCGCTATATCGCGGGATTTTGCGGTATAAATGTATTTTTATATACTATTATTTTAAATATTTTTGTGGTAAAATAAGCATTTTCTAGCCTAAAAATTTTAAAAACGTAAAGAAATAAGAAAAATACAGTAATTAAAACATTACAAGAAATAAAATACTGTACATAGTGTACAGTAGAAGGGTAGACAAAGAGACAAAGAGTCGTGCGTATGGAAAACGCAGATGCGGCAGCTTCCACTTGCGCTAGTTACCCACGTAATGGGTAACTGTAATGCTCTTTCTGGCTGTGCAGTACATTCATCATCGTCATCACCTTCATCGTCATCAGTACTGCACAGCTAATTCATCATCATCTTCATCACGCAAGTTGTAGTATTGAAGAGCCGGGGCTCTTGCTTGATACGGACGAAATGACGGGCAAGACACAAACTCGTCCGAGAAGATATTTATTCTCAAAACCAACTCGGGAACACGAAAAAGCCCGTTTATCGGGCTGCATTATAAAGCACAACCAGAAACCGAAAGCCACGCCTCTCAAGCGTGGCGTGCTTCGGTGGTCACGTGATCAACAGGTGTAGCTGATTATACCCGCACGCTCGGCACGCTTTGGTGGTCATGTGACCAGCCACTCTTGCGCCGCGGATCCCCGCCGGTGACGTCATCGGCTGGAGCAAGCAGATTCTGATGCCGGTCTTGCTTGGGGGACCCATGGGTCGCTACAACATTCTCTTTTATTATGAACAGTATATACGAGGTCGTGCTTGTTTATACATTATTTGTTATTTATAAAGTACATTTTTCTTATTTAAAAACACGTAACAAAAAAAATTGGTGTGGTTTTTTGGGGGCTGGAACGGATTAATAGCATTTCAATGCCTTTTAATGGGGAAATTTAATTTGAGAAACGAGCAAATTGAGTTACGAGCTCGGTCACAGAACGAATTAAACTCGTAAGTCAAGGTTTCACTGTATATATATATATATTAGGCCATTCAGAAATTATATGGTGTGAAAATTTGTTTTTATTTTAAAAACACATACCCTCTAATTTTGTGAGGTTGGACAGTATGAACAAATGTGACAACTTTCAGGTGGATCAGTATACATTAAGTGACAGCTCAAGTCATATGTAGAAAAATGAAAAAAGAACCAATTTTTCGGAAAACGTGATTTAATATAGCTTTCAATGCTTTACTTTTTAATCATTTAATTACTCAAAAACATATTTTTCAATTAAGAAAATTATAAGTCATATGTCAAATGTTTTCACATGATAGAAACCAGTCTTTATCATATTAAGTAGATATCATTAGGTTGTGTTGTCCTCAAATAAATGTTTCTTCAGTGGCTTTCTGATCAATTTCCTGTGTTGTTCTACCACTTGGAAGATGAGCTGATGCTGTTCTTCATCATGAGTGAGGGCAAGGTTGAAATCTGTAGCCAACTTTATGGCACGTTCAGCACAATCATTGACCACACGTAGTGCAGAAACTTTTTCTTGGGCAAGAATATAGTCTTGATTCGAGCTCCGTGTTTCAGGATCGCTTTTAAGGAACTCCTTTGACAACTTCAGAGCACAGAAGAGATTGAGAGACCTTCTTGTCACAAACTCAGCTGGCTGCCTCCCTTTGAATGCGTGACTGGCAGGAACATGAACTCTTCTCACATCTTCTTTCATCTCAGGCTTTTCTAAGGAGATTACCACATCCTTTTTCACCTCCACTGCAATTTTGTCAGAGAAGAGAACTAAGCCAACCAAATCTTCACTCAAATACCATAGATGACTCCTCAATTTTGACAGAGCCGTCTTGGCAACTTTTTGATCGACTTCAGAGTAGTCTTCCATAGCCTGAAGAAGGTGTAAGTCATTGGAAGGTGCATTGCAAGTATCATTTGCAGTGAACCATGCTTTTACATACAAGGTGACTGTGAAGAGACAAATACGTCTTAGTGACTGGAATTCATGTGCAGATAGCTGAAACTGGTCGTGAAAACAGGATATCTCGAGGCAGTATATGCCTTTAGCCATCCAGCGTGCACGATGGTATGCTCCAGGTGGGCTGAACTTTACATGTCCTTCCACATTATCTCCAAGTGTGATGAGAGCCAGTCTAATGAATTCCAAATAGTCATCTCTTGGCTGTTTGTCCATTAGTTGACTGCGAAGAAAAGTTATTGCAGAGTCACGATTGTTTTCAAACCAAACCTTCTCACTGCCATCAAGGCTTGTGGCAAGTGATGCAAACTTGCTTGTGTCATTGGAAGTCCAATGCTTCTTAAAGCGACCGAAAATGCCAATTTGTGGTCCAGATGCAACAAAGAATGTGTCAAATACAGCTGAAGCAATGATTTCAAATATGTGATGCCGACAAGCCAAAAACAGTAGGCGTTTGTTTAAGGCATTTTGAATGATTGTGATTGCACCCATATGGAGTCTTGTATTTGTGCTTGTTGTGTCAAAACATAATCCAGCAAGCCATTCAGACACACCATCCCATTCATTGATGAATTTAATGACTGCTTCTCCCATCAGGATTCCAGTATCAGATTGAAGTTTTGGAATGCCAAGAAGCTTTTCTACGTCTTTTCCAGATACAACAACAGGCAAACGATCAGCCATTGTACCATCATTGTCTGGCATCAGCTTGCCATCAAAATGTACAACAAGAGGCGTATCAGGCGAAAAGCTTTCCTGAATAGTTTCTCCAATTGACTTGCGGACTGTCCTTCGAGCTTCATAAAGTGAAGTTGTTGACAGTGTCAGTCTGCTTACAGGGACCCCAGCAGCTTTCAGTGCAGGACCAATGATGTGCATTGCTTCACGTGGTGTAGTTCCAGTTCTATCCAAACTTGCTGCAACTAAAGGGTCTTCTACGATGCAACGTTTGTCCAACTTCATAGTCATTGGAGTTGTTGCTCCTGATGTTTCAGGCGTATCGATTTGTTTTGAGAAATATTTGTTAATCTCCACAGGCTCATCATCATTTGCAGATTCTTCACCTGTTGATTGTGATGAATCATCCAGCACTTCATTAGGGTTTATCACCATCTGTTTTTTTGCTTGCTGTTCTTTTTCAATGCGCATCATCTCTTCACCTTGTCGTTTCTGTCGTTTCTCTTCTCGCTTTTTGAACTGCAAGTCTTCTCCGGTCATTATCATCTTCCTGGGTCCTTGTTGATCTTGAAGGAACTCAAAATCCTGTGGAATTTTGAGAAGCTGTTCAGAATTAGCATGTGATAGATCAAATAGCTCATTCAGTTTATGGCTAAAATCAGTCTCCAATTGACCCTGCCACTCCGTTCGCCGTGCCTTGTTTTTCCTAAGAAGGACATACTCCTGATAGAAAGCTTTAAGTTTTGCAATTGCATTTGGTTTGTGCCTTGTGGGAATGTTAGCCATATGCCAAAACTGAAGTACATCATCAATGACATTTGAACAGCTTCTTGGAACATCCAGTTTGTTGATCTTCAAATCGAAGAACAGACGACATAATACTTGACGATTGGTGGGTAATTGATTGCCCTCAAGTGCCGGAATCATTTCTCCCAGCAACCAAATGCTGAGAGAATCCCTTGTTTGATAACCTGCTGCAACTGCTGCACTCATCATTGGTTGATTACTGCAAAAAAGGGAAAAAGAGAAACTTTATTTTTATACAAATATCAAATTCTTGCATAATAACATATATAATATGCAATACATTGTATAATGTATAGTGTATACTAATACATAAGCGTTACAACGTATATATATTATATAATATATACGTTAGCTCATTCAAAACTTTGGGTCTGTTGAGCTGTCACTTAATTATAATGGATTGACCTGAAATTTTTGCCAGTTGTTTATTACCTGTTTCCTCATGTTTGGAGCACCTATGCATATCAAATTTCTGAATTTTTTTTCCTGAACACCCTACTATATATATATATATATATATATATATATATATATATATATATACATATATATATATATATATACAGTATATACATATACATATATATATATATATATATATATATATATATATATATATATACATACATATATATATATATGATGGTGTTTCCAAGTTCAAGATAATTGATTTTTATTATCAATCGAGCTACATATAGTAGTACAGACGCGTAGATACTGCATCATAAAAGATCGATGATATGCTGCAGCGCGGTCTACATGGGTCGTGCACTTATGCAACACTGGGATCCCAGCAAAGGTTTATTTTGCTCTGGTAGCTGTAGAGGATTTAACGGTAGAAATTCCAATGTCCAGGTTATCTCCAACATTCAACAAAGGTACGAATACTATGATGATCAGTGTGACTAACACAAGCCACTTTTTCTGCACAGTTGCCCGAGCTGTAAATTCAAACTTTTCATTTTTATATTTACAACTAATGCAAATAAGGCTACCAAAGGTAATTTTAGACCACCATGTGCATTAGAAGCGCTGATGCTAAAACAGAAACTGTCATACTTTAGACACATCATACATACAGGAAACGAAGGTCTGGAAAAGACAACCATGCTGGGTATCGTTGAGGTAAGAAGAGGAAGATGGATGGTGTAAAGCCTCATTATGGAGCTTAATTATGATTATGGAGCCTGGTTCATTTTACACCTGATGGATGAGGTAAAGGGTGCAGTCAAGCTGTCCCTGCCAGAGCTTCGGGAAGCAGTGCAGAATAGGGATGTTTGGTGAAATCTGATCATGAATGTTACCACAAGTCGGCCACGACTTGAAGGAACTAGATAACTAGATAACTAAGTTGCCTAATGTGTGAAGTGACATCAGAGCTGCACAAAAGCATGCCGAATATTTTTTAGCATGGCAGCAAACTGTCACATGCTGTGGAACAGTGCTGTGTCGTGAAGCTTCTCGTAAATTACAATTCCAAACTGCTGAAATGTATCCCCAAATTGATGTGGTGGGATAAATAAATAAATAAAAATCCCTGGGATGTATGCAACCCACCGTACCAATGCAGAGTTATAGGAGATGACCTGTGCAGTTCAGTGTTGTTTCTCTCAAATAAATATGGGCTTCATACATAGGTGCAAAGGGTAAAAAAAGACTGAATCGCAAACGGGAAATTAACATACTGAACTTGGGTGCAACCGAGTGTTTAGCTTTTGCAAACATCACCAGTGTTGAGTTGATTGTAGTTTATTACTGGATCAATGTGCATTATGTTGCAAATGACTTTCAGTTCTGGAAGTGTGGAATAAATTATTCATTCACACTTGGAATTCAATAAAGTGAGCACGAAATTACAAAATAAATCTCACTTGATCAGAAGGTTGCTTGGGTGGCCATTACGACAGAACACAAGCAACATCGCTCAAGGAAAAATGACAATTTTTTGAAACCTATTGTAATGTGATGATATGTGAAGCAAACACTTTCTCTGGAGACAAAGTAATCAAGCATGAACATGTGAGCAATATATATATATATTTCAAGATTCTGATGTTGCCTGGAGAGTTCGTGTCAAGAATGTTTTAAGAAATCTGGGGTATATTTAACCCTTACCCGTTTGCTGAGCATGAGTGAGCAGCAACGGTGAGCTGACCGGCTGGACGAGCACAAACTGCTGAAGGCCCAAGCCCCCAGTCGGCAGCTGCTGCAGATCCTGGCAGTCATAAAGGGAATGGTAGTGATATTATACAAATCCCAAGCTTCCAACCACCAAGGAATTCATACAAAACCCCAAATTCTTAAAGATAAATGACTCAAATATTAACGGCACTCTTCGACGTCATGATGTCGATCGATATGCCTGCACCCACATTAATTACATCATTGTACATACTTGTACCAAGTTTGCTTTAAATCCCTTCAGCTGTTCTCCAGTATCACATTTTTACCTGACAGGACCTTTGACTTTTGATGCAGAAATCGAATGAGTTTGTCTTTGCATCATAATATATACTTACTTATACCAAGTTTGGTCAAAATCCCATCACTGGTTTACAGTTTAGTGCAATAACAAAATTTTTACCGAACAAAAATATATATATAATATATATATTGTTACGTTTGTAGGGGGTAGGGATACCATCGACCAGGTAGATTTGCATAAATTAGTGTGCCGTATGTCACGATGAGGAAGAAGAACCACTGTGTAATAAGTAGGGAATTTGTATTAGGCCGGATGTCGTGCAACGTGTATCTTCGTCGCCATTACGAGGAGTGGGTATGTTAATTAGCTCAGGGATTATGGGTAATTTATCCCTTGTATGTCGTTACCGCTGTAATTTATTTCCTATGTCCCTTTTGGCACCACACCAGACACATAGCCAAGCCACGCAATCGCCCGCATTTAAACTCACTAATTAAAAAGCTAACCGGAAGTCATGCATCAAGTCCTACGGCTGACAACCATGACTTGGGAAGCGCCCAGGTCGGGCAGGCCGAGGCAACGCCCTTGGGAGCCATGATTGGGCGGGGTATTTATTGACGGGAAGGACTGGTAGGGAGTGTCTTGCTGATTGACGAAGCACCCCAAATGACGTCACAGCCTGGGTGATAAAAGAACGCGCTAGCAGACATTTTCCTCTTCGCTCTTCTTGTTGGCTTCATGCGCTAGCGGACATTCTCTGTTCTCTTCTCCTTGGCTCCTCGCTCTGACCGATTCCCTCTTGCGCCTGCTCATTTTGAACGTTGTTGGTAAACGATCGCATTTTTATCTCTCTCCGCATCAATGCCCTTCTGGTTCTTCTATGATTTTGGATCTCATCGCGGGCAGCCGTGTGCCGATATCTTGCTGGTGGTAGTGAGGAGGAAGAGCCACGGACTGGGAAGCGCGGGTTTCCAAGTCGGAATGGCGAATGGACAGGCGCGGCCCCGTTCGATTCGCGTGCGAGGCCCGGAGTGAGTGCAGCACACCGCGAGGCCTGGTTTTTGCCGCCCACATGCGGAAGAGCAAACACATTTTCCCACGAGGCCTTGAGACTATTTTAACGACCCCTGACGTGACACCAAGTTGAGTTAAGTGCACACAGACGCCTATTTTATATAACGTTATTTTTTTACCTTTGTCTGTGTTTGGGTCTGTTGTGTGTTTGGTATTCTGGCCTTTGACCTCTTGACCCCATAATGTAATAGGTTTAGCTTTACATTATTATAATACTTGCACAAAATTTTACTTAGTTCCCTTCAGCCATTCTTAAGTTATTGTGGTAATGAAAACCTATTACAGACTCTGAACTTTGACCTCTTGATGCCGAAATCGAATCAGTTAATCTTTGTATCACAATACATACTGGTACCAACTTTGGTCAAAATCCCATCAGTGGTTCACAAGTTACCGTGGTAACAGGATTTTTACCTAACATGACCTCTGACCTTTGATCTCATGACCCCAAAATCGAATCAATTAATCTTTAACTCATTATACATAGTACATACCTGTACCAGGTTTGACCTCAATCCCTTCAGCCGTTCTCAAGTTATAAACCTATTACAGACTCTGACCTTTGACCTCTTGACCCCAAAATCAAATCCGTTCATCTTTGCATCATAATACATACTTCTACCAACTTTGGTCAAAATCCCATCACTGGTTCACAATTTATCGCAGGAAAAGATTTTTTTTACCAAACATGACCTCTGACCTTTGACCTTTGACCCCAAACTATACTCAGTTCATCTTTACTCATGATGCATACCTGCACCAATTTGGATTAGATCCCTTCATCCGTTGATCCCGACAGGCTTAGATCCCGACAGTTGGACGACCAAACCAAAAACATAATGCATCCTACGACTTTGTCAGTGAAAGAATAAAAACAAATACAAGCGTTACGCCTAGGTCCCCCGTCGGTGAAGTGATGTGAGTTGACAAAGTGGAAGACGCAGAAAACATGCTATGATATGATATTTCGCTCACAAGGTTCAGACATACATGGCGGCGGCCATCTTGGATTTTGACGTGGCGACCCAATTTACAATAGCGTTCTTCCTTATACCGAGATACACCCACACACCAAATTAGAAGTTGGTACTTCGCTTATTTTTCAAGATATTCATCTCACAAGGTTCAGACATACATGGCGGCGGCCATCTTGGATTTTGACGTGGCGACCCAATTTTAAACAGCGTTCTTCCTTGTGCCTAGATACACCCACACGCCAGATTAGAAGTTGGTACTTCGCTTATTTTTCGAGATATTTCGCTCACAAGGTTCAGACATATATATGGTGGCGGCCATCTTGTATTTTGACGTGGCGACCGAATTTTCAATAGCGTTCTTCCTTATGCCTAGATACACCCACACACCAGATTAGAAGTTGGTACTTCGCTTATTTTTCAAGATATTCATCTCACAAGGTTCAGAGATACATGGCATCAGACATACATGGCGGCGGCCATCTTGGATTTTGACGTGAGTTGCACCCACACACCAAATTCGAATGCGGTCCTTCGCTTACGCCCGCACGCACGCCCGCACGCACGGACGGACGGACGGACGGACACACGGACGGAGGGGAAAACCATAGCCCCCTTTCGCTCCGCTGTGCGACGGGGGACAAAAACTCCAATGGGCGGCAATTTCACTTGGATAAGCACCATGGACAATCGTAATGACCTCACAGAAATGGATTTCATATTTGCAGAGGATGTGTGAACAGTTCTTTACCTGCAGCTGAATGGATTGTGTGAGAGGTAGAGACGTGAGTGGATTGGCGGAGCTCGTAGCCGTACTAACAGTAGTGGGCGACGTGATTGGTGCATGGCAAGCTGACTGTTGCACAGCGGCAGCCAATAATTGTGCCTGTGCCTGCTGCAGTAGAGCCAGCTGAGGACGAAAAGTCAGGAACTCATTCGTAATCCGAATCAAAATTAATGTCTCTCTTAAAGAACAACAGCATTCACCACATTAAAATCAGACACAAATGCAGAATTGACACAATCAGACACAACAAACAGCAGACCCTTTATTATATGTTTCTCCATGTTAGCTCATATAAGAGCCTCGACTTGGTGTACAAAAAAAACAACCTAAATTTGTTTTCATAATATAAAAATTGTTTTCAGGCTACTGCGCCACACAGAGGAATACCTCGTTTGGTGCTTTTACTATGATTAAGCCTGTTTGTATCGTTTTATTGCTGTATATAGTGACGCTCGAAGACCCCTTGGGTGAAATCCTTTAACTGTGTTTAATCCTCTCACATTCATTTACTTTGGCAAAACAGATTTAATTCAATTAGCCAGTAATTTTGATAAGGAAGAAGAACCACCATTCAAAACTTCAAGAAGCACACTTACACTGCGTGCACATAAATGAAGTAGAAACTAGAACAGCACTCAGTGGAGATCATACCTCCACCTGGTTAGCCATATCACTCAATGGTGAAGAATCACTTTAAAAAAAAATTCTACAAGCTGGATCCGGATCCGGATCTTAACCAAAATTCTATTGATTAGTCCTTGTCAGACACCCAACCTCTCCACCAAGTTTCGTCCAAATCCGTCCATAACGTTTTGAGATATCCTGCTATGTATCGTTTTTGGCCGCATCTCCCAATGTTGAAGAATCACTTAAAATTTTTTAGTAGCCGGATCCGAATCCGGATCTTCACAAAAATCTAATCATTTCGTCCTTGTAACATACGCTACATCTTTGCCAAATTTCGCCCGAATCAGTCGACACCTTTTTGAGATATTTTGTTCACAAACAAACAAACAGACAAATGAAAAATCGGTCAGAGACCGAGGACTTGCCGGAATGTACTTTGTTATCGGCCATTTTGGATCAAAATGGCAGGAAATCTATACATGTATATACGCTAAGCAATGGAAGGTAACTGAGTAAGTGTATGCATATCTCTTGTCCTTTCAGAGTTATAGTGGTTTGAAATATATTGTTACAGACGCGGTTTTAGATGGTTTTAGATGTTATTTTACCGAGCGGTTGGTATTACCGCGTCCGAACAGTTACTCCCCGATTAGAACCCGATTCCACCCGACGTTGACCAGATCGCACCGCAGATATTCAATCGGGAAACCTCTAAAGCGACCGAAAGAGAAGGAAAAGAGAAGAAGACAGAGTACGGAGGAAGAACAGATTTATTATACACACACAAGCAAAAAGAAAGAGCGACCAAAATTATTTACAAGCAATGGATGGAGAAAGCAGTCACACAGTGCATCGTTAGCCTATTCTATTCATTTTACTTAACCCCAAGACAACGAGTAGGACAGACGACGTTCACACTTACACGGGGGATATTGCAGGTAGGTAGGGCTTGAGGTGGATTGCTGGAGAGGGAGGAGGGTCGGAGGCAGCAGCTCTCAATTCCTCGCGGTTTTTTGGCGGGAAAACCCTTCGTCGCGTATCCGCTGCCGATGCTTTAGACGGCACGCGCTGGCTCGGGCACACCTGCTCCTCTCCTTCTGGTGGAGCCGTCTCCCTCCTTTCAGCGCGTCTCTCCAAAGCTGGTTTCCTTTCCGAGTACCTCTCCTCTTTGGCTTGGAGCGTTTCGCATCTCACCGCTCCTCTTGGTGCCGCCTCTTCGCTCATCTCCCAGGTCATCTGGTGAAGCAGTCCCTTCCCGTCGCTTTTATTACCCTGGGCGGAATCAAGCCGCCGGCTGCGAGGGCACGCCTACCGGGTCGCTCACCGCGGTGCTGATTGGCCAAGTGGGGTTGGCTCACTCCTCCCCTCTATGACGAGGTGGAGACACGCCTTTCTTCTCCGAGATTAGCACATGGGCAATGGCGGCTTGCGGGATTGAACACCACTCGCACCCCTTTTGAAAGGAACTTTGGAGAGCGGAGATGATTGGGGAAATTGCAAGGGCCTACGCTTATTTTGTTTGATACAATGCAAAGTCAATCTAGTGGGAAACACATATTTAGCCTACATAGAATAAGGAAATACACTATTTAAACAGATATATCGTGGCCTGCGTGTAAGTGTCATGGAATTAACTAGGAGGACGGCTGCGACCATTATTTACATTACGAGGGTGTTACACATAACAAAACCATACTTTTTTACATTCGTTACACTTCCTCCAAAATTGTTACACTTCTCAAAAAACCGTTACACTTCTCAAATTCGTTACACTTCTCAAAACCGTTACAATATTTTCAATGAAAACTTGGCCCCCTGACCTTTGACCCCAAAACATAATTAAAACGAAGCATTTTTGACCATTTTTATGGTACGTTATTTTTCGGGAATTGAATAATGAACATTTTGGTGTTGATTAGAAGGGAATCGGATAATGTTTGATAGAGTTATTAGTCTAAAAAAAAACAATTTTTGACCTTGAGTTTGACCTTTCAATGTCACTCAAGGTCCAAGGTCATGGTGCCAAATGAAATGTCGTATGTGATTTCCTATATGTCAGTAAGAGTAAGTGTATGCATATCTCTTGTACTTTTAGAGCTAAAGTGGTTTGAAATATATTTTAAATGAAAACTCGACCCCCCTGATTTCACGTTTTGGGTGACCTTGAGCTTGACCTTGGGCCAAGAGAGTTAAAAATTGGGCACAGTATATTCCAGGGCAAGGCAAATATGTGTGTAAAGTATGGCGATGCTATGTGCAACAATGTAGACGTAGTACTGCACCCCCCTCTCCTCTCCAGCCCCCTCTCTACCCCCCCTCTCCACACCCCCTCTACACCCCCCCTCCACACCCCCTACCTCTCCACACCCTGCCCCTCTCCACCCCCCTCTCCACCCCTCCCTCTCCTCTCCCCCCCCCCCCCACCATTATCGCAACGTCCATGTTACCTCGAGTACCTCAATAAGTGACAGCAATTCCCCCAACCTCAGTGGCCGTGATTGTCTCGCCTAACAGTCTTGTGTTGTGTCACGTATGTCCATGTGTTTTGTGTGGCAGCTCCAATACGAGCCTTAGATCATGAAAAATAAAAAACCTCATCGAAAACTATTACAAGTGCAACAACTAATCAGACAAGTTACATATATACTGCCAATCATGTATTTGATCAATTTTGCTACTGGGAAACAACATAAAAGATGGACTGATTAAACCAGTCCAATCTATAATAACAATAATAAAAGTGTGTGTGTGTCAGTGTGTATCCTCCATAACTCCAAAACCATGAAACCTAGCAGTCCAAAACTTTTCCTGCATACAAAGGTAACTCCAAAAGAGTGCATGAATGAAAACTGGGTGTTTGGGTAAATTAAAACACACCTTTTGAAGACATTTAACTGGTTTATTTAATTAGAACAAAAACAGGCTTTCTCCTTGTTCAGCCTGCTATCACATCCCTCACAGAGGCTTAAAGATTTTTGGACCCACTCAAAACTCCTTGCCTTGGAACAGGCCACAGTTTCTGTATGATTGAGCTCAAAAATTGTTTTTCCACTTTCCTCACTCACCCAATGGAATCTCTGACTATATATTTGTTAGGAACCTAATATTTTGCATAAATGCAGTCTAATGTTACAGGAAGATGTAACATGATCCTGAGAGTCATCAGGTATCACATGATTGATCACGTGACCCGGAAGTCACGTTTAAGGGTTTTCACTCAGTCACGCCATGGTGCTCACCGTGGAAGAACGCATGTTATTTGTCGAACATTACTTCCAGAATGAATCCTTTAGGGAATGTCAAATTGCATTTAAAAGTCGCTTCGGTGGTCGTACAAAACCTTCAACATCAGTGGTATGGAAACTGGTGAAGCAATTCAGAGAAACAGGCTGCATGAAGGTTATAAAGCACAGGTACCAGCCAAGTGTTGTTACACCAGAGAAAGTGGATGAAGTGTGGGAAAAGAATGGAAGGAAGCCCGAAGAAATCTCCGAGATGTTTAGCACAAGCTCACTGTTCATATTCCAGTGCATGGAAGGTGGTGAAGACACTCAAACTTTATCCCTACAAAATTGGTGCAGTACATCAGTTACTGGAGCCAGCTAAAGAGAAACGTGTAGCCTGCTGTGAGTGGATACAGAGGATGGAAAGAGAACAAGACAATGTTTTGGATGTCGTGTTTTTTATAGACGAGGCATTGTTTCATCTTTCTGGGCATGTAAATTCACAAAACACTCATTTATGGCGAAGTGAACAACCTTATGCAATGCATGAAAGGCCATTACATTCAACAAAAAATGGTGTTTGGTGTTCTGCAACTCAGCAAAAAATTATCGACCCAATTTTCTTCTCAAAAACAGTAAACTCAAAACGTTTCATCAACATAATCCATGAGTTTCTTGGGCACCTTACAAAAGATGAAATCAACCAAGGATGGTTTCAGCAAGATGGTGCCACGAGTCACAATTCACGATACAGAATGAACAAACTTAAGCTACTCTTTGGTGACCATATAGTGGCCAAGTCATTATGGCCACCTTGCCCACCCCGATCCCCAGATCACACATTGCCAAATATCGTTTTGTGGGATATTTGAAGGATATTTAGGTTGTAGGTTGTAGACAGCAACCACCCAGGGTAGTACTACCATTCTGACTTAGGGGCATTAATGTGGTGCTCGGAACAATCTTACACTCTCCGTGCCAGGATTGCTGGTCTTACTTTCTGTCTCACTCAAACAATAGCTAACGGGCTCGCTACAACCTCTCTTTCTCACAAAGAAACACCATGTATGGTATTTTTTACACCATGTAAAAGTGTATACACTTTTCATCATACACTCTTCTTCTCTTTTATTTAAGGCCTGGCCTCAATGAGGGCTATATAGTCCATGCCTGGAGCCTTCAATGTAAAAAAAAAAAATGTACGCTATAAATCCACATACTCTTGGTGAATTAAAACAATAATCAACTAGAACGCCACTCAGTAGAGCGCATACTCCCGCCGTGGGTCACGTTGGAATAGTACGATTTCACAAAAGTTTGAGGGAGTAGTTCAGTGACAACACAAGACAAGACAAGACAACACAAGACAGACACTGCACAGATATATATTTAGAATATATAGAAGATAATGTAAAAAAAAAACAAGGCAATTTCACTTACATTTTCGTATTCAGCGTTCAATTCTATATAAGTGAGTGTATTTTGAGGCATGTGTGACTTCAAATAAAATTGTAAGCCAGGAAAACCGTTCGTTTCATTCCTTAGGGATACAACATGTAAAACTGGCCCAAACGTCAAAACAAAACTCGCTCATTTTAAGTCGTACAAGCTAATGCGACCACTCATTCTTCTGGGAAGAATCCCGTGCACATGCTGGTCACACTTATAACTCACCTAAGTCTTTATAAGTTCATCAAAAACTGACACCGCGATTGACATTCGCTGAGGTAAATGTTGATATCTCTTCTGAGGTAAAAAAAAAAAAAAAAAAAAAAAAGGTTTTAAAGCATTATACATATCAAACGATACATTTTATGAAACGGGGAAACCGAATACACACTTTGGTGGTTTTAAAATGTCAGAATATGTCTTTATTAGAAAGAAAAAAAAGAACCTTGAAGACGACGCTGCTAACAAAATACACCGCTCTTTTTTTTTTTTTTTTTTTGTATACAAGATCGAGGCTCGTGAAAGAGCGAACATTAATCACACAGAAAGACAAACAGACACATAAAACAAATAACATCGGGAGCGGTAGACAAGATGGGGAGAGAGGGGGAAGGACACAAACACAACATTTGAGAGCAGGGACCGAGAGACATGGAGACATCGAGAGATCTGTGGGAGGGAGAGGGCTTTGGGGGGGAGGCATGTGAAGGGGGGGAGGCATGTGAAGGGGGGGAGGCATGTGAAGGGGGGGGGGGGGTGGGAGAGGTATAAACATATGGACACTGCCAGGATTTCCAGGAAATAAGTTGGAATTTCAAACAAGGTGGATCTGGGGTGAATTAGTGGGGGTAGAAAAGATCAAGGTTATGGATGGGGGAAGATAAGAGATGGTGGTGAACAGCTGTTAACGCATAACCACGAGTTTAAACTACATTTACAAGAAATATGAAAACTATTTTCACAATGTTAAATATAGAATATATAGAAGATAATGTAAAAAAAAAAATGAGCCCTATCTTCCAATGGTAAACAATCCTTCAAAAAATTCCTGGATCCGGAATAATATCCTGAGCTTCACCAAAAACTAATCAATTCTTCCTTATCACAAGGGCAATCATCCCACCAACTTTCATCCAAATCCGTTCAGAACTTTTCCAGATATCTTGTTCACAAACACACGAACACACACACACACACACACACACACACACACACGGACACGAGTGAATGCATTACTCCCTAGCGGGAGTAATGACACAATCAGTAATATTCCCCAAGAAATGCTACACTGTGTCGGAGAGCATGCTGCGAAGAATAAATTTGTGTCTGCAACATGGTGGTGGTGGACACTTTCAGCACTTCATTTAAGGTAATCAATTGCGTGGATCATGTCACATTTTTCTGGAACATTAGGCTACATTTACACAAAATATTAGGTTCCTAACTCTGGTAGTTCTACCTAGTATTATTTATTCTATTTATTATTCTAGTTTTCAGTGTATGGGCATTATTTAGGGTTCTCGAATAAAAAAAGATCACCCTGTATAATCAAAATATGATTCACATTTGAGGATCGCTTTCCAAAGGACAAAATAACTGTTGAAATCTAAAGTGAAATCTGCGAAATTTAAAGAAATCAGCAATTATTATAACCAAGTGTAGCGGTTACCTTATTCGCATGTCACGGTTAACTTATCCGCATGTGACGGGTTACCTTATGTTTGGTCTAATCCACGTGCACGGGCTTTTGGTTTGTTGGACGTGACGCACGCGCGGTTGTGGGAGCCACGCCCTCCGAAGAGGGTTTTGGTTTTATAAAAGCTTTACCACTTCCGTTCGAGTTTAGAGGGTGCTGGTGATTCCTGTTTGAATAAACAAGCTTCGAACCCGACGAAATGGCCTCGTCTTCTCGCCTTCCGCAACTTCTAAACTGGTGACCACAGCTGCCCCCGAACGGATTCGGGGGCTGCAAACGAACACGGCAGTTTCGATCGAACTGCCGGAGTTGGCAACGACGAGCGGCCATGTGGTTCGCACACCGCGCTCGGCTCCTCCTCTACGACCGGAGGGGCGAGCCTGCTCCAGGACCCTCCGAAGGGACGCAGTTACGAGGTGTGGGTGGCACTGCTGCTCATCTCTTGCGCACGCACTGACGTTGGCGGCAAGGCTGCTTCGTTACCTTCGCGCGCGCTGCTGCTCATCTCTTGCGCGCGCACTGACGTTGGCGGCACGGCTGCTTTGTTACCTTCGCACGCACGGCTGCTCGTCACCTTCGCGCAACTACACTCTACAACTACAGCTCGCGTGTAGAAAGCTGCAACTCGCGCCACTACTTCTCCGCCTCTGCATCCTCGGGAGGCCCGCGAGGAACCTCGGCAGCCTCCCCCGAGGCCTTGACCAGCCCCTCGGTTGGCTCAGCCGCTTTTCGCGTGCACCGAGGCCGAGCACTGCTCGAGCCTTCTCGGCACTGCACCCGTGAACTGCAACCTCGGGAGGCCCGCGAGGAACCTCGGCAGCCTCCCCCGAGGACTTGACCAGCCTCTCCGTCGGCTCAACCCCACGGCTGCGTTTTTTCGCGCGTACAGAGGCCGAGCACTGCTCGAGCCTTCTCGGCACTGCCGAGCGCGCCTGCGAACTACGTACACGCCCACGGAGTGAATTCTGGGGGGGGCGCATGTAGCGGTTACCTTATTCGCATGTCGCGGTTAACTTATCCGCATGTGATGGGTTACCTTATGTTTGGTCTAATCCACGTGCACGGGCTTTTGGTTTGTTGGACGTGACGCACGCGTGGTTGTGGGAGCCACGCCCTCCGAAGAGGGTTTTGGTTTTATAAAAGCTTTACCACTTCCGTTCGAGTTTAGAGGGTGCTGGTGATTCCTGTTTGAATAAACAAGCTTCGAACCCGACGAAATGGCCTCGTCTTCTCGCCTTCCGCAACTTCTAAACAAGCGTATTTATTTAAATTGATGCATGTTGTCATAATTCATCCAGTCAAATTGAATCAGTAAAAGTCTATAATTGTAAGAGCTGGACTAACAAGTTGGTAGAGCCGATGTTTCAGCGAGAATCCACGCACGTTGGTCACGACAGAACGATTCAGCAGAACACTCGTCTTGGTTTTCAGGCTTCTTCTTCACTCCAACAACTGCTGTGACCAAGGCGAGTCGATTCTCGCCGAAACGTCGGGTCTATCGACTTGTAAATCCAGTATTTTCAATTAAATACTTTTACTGAAGCATATTTATTTATATGCAAGAAAGGCCATCTGTCATACCTCCTCCATATTTACACAAAAAATACAAAAATGTAATTAATTAATCGGGAGGCCGGAAAAGTTCCAGAGATGCGCACAGAAACTTATTTTGGACAGTCGGTACTTGAAAAACATAAAAACATAACGTACATACGGTAATGCACTTTAAAAATGTATATGGATGAGACAATACAACGGATGTTTTTTCAAGTTGCAAAAATGCTTCAACTTTATTCGCATACGTCATAATTACCCTCGCTGGAGGAGAGAATATAAACTAGTGCATTTGGGTCAGTTTGGTAGTCTGTTTGTCCACACAAAACATGAGTATGTGTATTACTTACATTGGACGCTTTATAATCCTAAACCCTTGACGATCCCGAAAACCCTCTCGAACATATACAACCCTAGGACCCATTAAGACCACGAAGACCCAAAGGACCATGGAGACCCACAAAGACCCTAAGAACCATAAAGACCCACGAAGAACCTAAGACTCTTAAAACTCTTAGCACCCCTAAGACCGACCATTTAAGACACCTAAAACACTTTAGAGCCTTTAGAACCCTAACTCCCTTTAAGACCCTGTAGAATCCTAAAACCCTTTAAGACCCAAAATATTCAGAGAACCCAAAAGACCACAAAAACCCCGAAGACCCAAAAGACCTTTAAAGACCCCACGACCCAACGACCCTTAAAGACCCCAAAGACCTTTAAAGACCCCCCCTCCCCCCCCCCCCGAAAAGAATCAAATCTGCTTCACCCTAATTCTCTTAAAAACAGGTTATACTTATATAATTTGTGCAAAACATTTACAAATTAAATTTTTTCACTTTGAGAACTTGGGTAGCAGAGTTTTGTGCAGGGGAAGGGGAGTGATGGGGGATGTTTTGTCTGTATATGTCTCCCCAAGCATTGTAAAGAACCAGTGAAGAGAAAGCCAGCAAACAAGCATGCTGGCCTGCTGGTATTTACCTTATTCGAACAATGCCCCCTCCCTCCCAGTAGTTTTATACACTTCCACTTGTCAAACAGCCAGGGATGTCAACTTGGCTAGGTGCAACCAAAACTTGCCTGGCATAAGGAATAAGAAGACCCAAGTTTTTATGGCCCCACCCAGCAGTGGAATATTTCCAAGAAAGAATGACCTTCTTGAGAGAGCACAAATATCTCAACTTTCCAATGACCAAAGTTTTGAAAAGAAGCAAACAGATGTAAAATGTTGCACCTACCAAAATAGTAATGCAACGTATACTCCGGATTAATCAGAATTGGTAGAAAAGAGCAAGGCTGAATTTTACAGAAGATCTTCCATTGCCAAGCCTATTTCACATATAAGGCTTGGGGGAATACAGTACATGGAAAAGGAAAACGTTTTGAGGATCAACAAAAGATCTTCAAAATCTAGCCTGTTGGCATTGTTAAAGAGATTAAATAGATCACCCCGGCCATATCTTAGGTCGACATTACTGAAATAAACAAAGTAAAGTGCACCAAACAAGTAAATGAAGCCCAGTGAAAAATAACAGCAAAGCAAATCATTGCATTAGTTGTTACGGTACGCGGTTAAGGATGTTGTTTGCCGAGCGAAGGCTCCGCGACCGAACAGTTGCTCCCCTTTTCTTCCCTTACACTCACCCGATTCACTCAGACGTTGGCCAAATCGCGCTATGCTAAATCAATGATGGAAAGGACATGACGACTGGCAAAGATGAAACGACGCAAGGGGGGTACAGTTCTCAAGACCTCCGGAGGAGGGTATAATTACAGTGGTGGAGAAAAGGGGGAAGATTACAAGGCAGAGTGAGGTAAAGACACAGAAGAGATGGGCACTTAAATGCAGTCTTATCTATTCCCCGAAAGACCACGGACAAACGGACAAGGTAGACTTACACAGGGATTGATGGCAGGAAGGGACAGGTAGGTCGATGGCACAAGGCGGCTTCCGGTCCGGTATGAAGAGGACGCAGGCGTCACATGCTCGCCGCTTCTTCGACCGGGCCACTGTCAGTTGCTTTCTTTTTTGGTGGTCGTGCAGATTTTATTGGCCATTGAGTCTGCCCTCTGCATTGCCCCGGCTCTGCTCCCTGCTTCGCCTGCCTGGCTCCTTCGCCTGCTCGCTGTTTCCTCGGGCGCGCTCTCGTGGGTTGTGACCATCGCAGCGGTTTGGTGGCGGTTTCCCGCCGTGATCTTGATTTGTAGCGGCGGCGGTCGATTTCCGCTGCATTTGCCGCTTTGCCGTGATCAACCTTGGCCTCGTGATCGTCTCTTTGCTCCTGCCTGCCCTCTGCTTGGTCCCGGCTCTGCTCCTGGCTTCACCTACCTGGCTCCTTCGTTTCCTCGGGCCCGCTCTCGTGGGTTGGGACCATTGTTTCACCTCCTCAACCTTGGCCTCGTCTCGTCTCTCTGCTCCTGCCTGGCATGGCT
Organism: Myxine glutinosa; assembly: GCF_964187855.1. NCBI lineage: Eukaryota > Metazoa > Chordata > Myxini > Myxiniformes > Myxinidae > Myxine > Myxine glutinosa. The sequence goes on from NC_136261.1 coordinate 170,914,184, forward strand.
CTGCGGTACTCCTCCGCAAGGCTCCTTCTGCTCAATACCCGCTCCACCCCATCATGCATCTCTGCCATCAAATCAAATGGACTCCTCCGACGACCCAGGTACATTCACCGTGGCTCCAGTCGTAAGTTTGTTTATTTGCAATCAGGTCACTCCATCCCCGTCCTCTGGTCGGCTCAGCGCACTCTCACTCTTCGTCCCAGCGCACCTGGTCACAGCAACGCACACGATCGCACCTCCTGCCTACGAACCCTGGCTAAATCACCTGAATTCATCCCTGCTGTTCAAAACAACATCAAGCTCACCCTGTTCAACACCCGGTCCCTCAACAACAAATGCCTCATCCTGAACGAATACATCCTGGATAACAAACTGGACTTTCTCTGTCTCACCGAAACCTGGCAACAACCTCTGGACTACTACACACTCAACCTCACCACACCGAATGGATATTCCTACGTCAATAAACCACGCTCGGAGGGCCGAGGTGGTGGAATTGCCGTTATCCACCGCCAAGACATCAAGACCAACCTCATCTCCATCCCATCTGCTCCATCATTTGAACACCTGGCTTTTAAACTCTCTGGTCGCACGCAGTCAGTCATGGCTGTCGTCTACTGCCCTCCCAAACCACACCCATCATTCCTGTCTGACTTCTCCTACTTTCTGACCCAGCTATGTTCCCTCTCCCCCTCAATCCTCCTCCTTGGTGATTTCAATATCCACATGGACTCCACTGACTCCACAATAACCACTGACTTCACTGATTTACTCACCTGCTTTAACCTCACTCAACATGTCGACTTTCCTACCCATATCCATGGTCACATTTTGGACCTTGTCTGCTCCACTGGATTAAATTTGCACCATCTCTCTGGCTCCGACCTCACCCTCTCTGACCACTTAGCCATCACTCTGACCATCAACATCCCCGCCCCAACACCAAGGCATTATCGCACTATCAACTTCCGTAAGCTAAACGCTCTTTCACCTACCTCATTCTCATCCACCCTCTCTGAAAAAATGTCCACTTCTCCCTTCATTGACCTCCACATCCCTTCCGACCTCACTGACTACTACAACCACACTCTCTCCTCCTGCCTTGACCAGCTTGCACCTGTAAAAACCAAAACAGTTTCTTTCACCCATTCTGCTCCCTGGTTTACCCCTGAACTCCGCCTAATGAAAACTCGTGCTCGCCAACTTGAAAGACTCCGCAATAAAACGGGTCTCACAGTTCACTCCCAAGCCTACAAGGACCACCTACAACACTACAAAGATGCCCTCTCCCGCGCCCGCTCCGCCTACTACTCTCAAATTATCCACTCTGGCTCCGGAAACCCAAAAGCACTTTTCTCGACAATAAACAAACTCCTCCGCCCCCTGAACACCACCACCCAGTCATTCACAGTAGACAACTGCATCTCCTTCCTCTCTTTCTTCCAACGCAAAATTGACAACATCTACAACAGCTGACCACCGCCGCACCCGCTCCCCCTCCAACCACCTGCCCCCCTTTGTCCTGCCATCCCGTCTCGGTTCTCCCCAATCTCCCCTACTGACCTCTCTGAACTCCTCATAGGAATGAAAACTGCCACCTGCACTCTTGACCCCATCCCCTCCAGCTTTGTCAAGGCCTCCCTCCCTGCTCTCTCTCCACTTATCATTGCAACAATAAACTCCTCCCTGTCTACAGGCATCGTCCCACCTTCCCTCAAAATTGCTGCTGTTACCCCCATTCTAAAAAAACCTGGTCTAAACCCTGACACCGTAAACAACTTCAGACCCATCTCCAACCTACCCTTTCTGTCAAAAGTTTTGGAACGCGCTGTAGCCACTCAACTCAAACATCATCTCTCTGCCAATAACCTGTATGAAACATTCCAATCCGGATTCCGCTCCAACCACAGTACTGAAACTGCTCTCCTCAAAATCACCAACGACCTTCTCCTCTCCTCTGACGCTGGCAACCTCAACATTCTCGTCCTCCTCGACCTCAGCGCTGCCTTTGACACCATCGATCACACCATCCTCCTCACCCGACTTGAATCCACCTTTAACGTTAACGGCACTGCCCTCTCTTGGATTAAATCATACCTCTCTGACAGACGCCAGTTCATCTCCATCAATAACTGCAAATCCCCCACTGCTCCCATCCCCCAAGGTGTCCCCCAAGGTTCAGTTCTTGGCCCCCTCCTCTTCATCCTTTACCTGTCCCCCCTCGGTCACTTAATCCGCCGTCATGGTCTCCAATTCCACTGCTTCGCCGATGACATCCAGCTTTTCATCTCCACCAAGTCCGTCTCCACCGACACCCACTCTATCCTGACAAACTGCATCACTGAAATAAAATCCTGGCTTCAAATCAACTTCCTCAAGCTTAACTGTGATAAATCTGAAATAATCATCATTGGCCCAAAAACGCTCACAAAATCCACCCATAACTTTGCCCTCAACATCGACGGTATCCCAGTATCCACCTCCCCTCACATCCGGAATCTTGGCGTCATCTTTGACCAAACCCTTTCCTTCGACAAATACACTAAACAGATCACAAAGTCAGCCTTCTTTCACCTGAAAAACATTGCCTGTCTCCGCTCATCCCTCTCCTCCACGGCTGCAGAAACCCTCATCCACGCCTTCATCACCTCCCGTCTGGACTACTGCAATAGCCTCCTCTATGGTTCACCCTCAAAAATCACCAATAAACTCCAATACATTCAGAACTCCGCTGCCCGTCTACTCACCCATTCCCGGACCCGTGACCACATCACCCCCGTCCTTTACAAGCTTCACTGGCTCCCCATCCCCCAGAGAATCCAGTACAAAATCCTCCTCTTGACATACAAAGCCCTCCATAACCTGGCCCCATCCTACCTGGCTGACCTCCTCTCCAGACACACTCCCACCCGCAACCTCCGCTCTGCTGGTACCAACCTCCTGACCCCCTCCATCCGGACCAAATTCAGATCCTGGGGGGACAGGGCCTTCTCCATCGCTGCTCCCACCCTCTGGAACTCACTACCTCACACCATCAGAGACTCCTCCTCACTCACCACATTCAAAACATCACTAAAGACCCACCTGTTCAACACTGCATTCAACATTCAACCCACAGCATTTAACCCCTGACTATCTCTTCTCCTTCTCCCTCCTTTTGCTTTAAATATTTCCCTATTGATTCTTGTCTTTTTGCAATTGTTGTTTTCATGTATTGTTATGCATTATGTTTTCCACTCTGTCAAAGCGCCTTTGGGCTTCTGGAAAAGCGCTATACAAAATAAATGAATTATTATTATTATTATTATTGAACCACCAAGATAAACTACTCATAAAATAACTAAATGACACATTGAGTGACAATTGATTGAAAAAAAAAAAACACCTCACAAACCAAACAATAATTTACAAAAGCCAATTTTCAAAACGTCTGGTCTGCAGCGAGTTCCCAACTAATGGCTAAAACAATTACACGTTCCCCACAAACATTATGTTCAAGCCTTCAATGTGCTTATTGAAGGAGGGAGAACGCATGAGATTGGCCTCATGGTTCAAACACAAGGTAAAAACTTCCTAATTCCAAAATCTGAACACACCCAAAACTGCCTTGAAAATACACACCGATAACACGCCAATCCACAACATGCAAATTCTCAATAGGAATAATCGCAGAGCTGTATGACGATTGAACGGAATAAAAATGCCGAGAAGCAGAACTGAATGGCTGCAGGAAAAACTGCTAGGAAACTCCTGATCACTTCTCGTTCAACAAAGCCACACTCAAAAACTGCAAAAGCCACACTCAAAAACTGCAAAAGCCACACTCAACTACAATAAGGCATTTGATAGAATCCTAAAAGTCATTCCCTGCAATGCTTAAACTATGCAGAATAGACCCCGATACAATTGTTTTGATGAAAGACGATGAACCGATGCAGCATAGCCATGACACAACAACTTCAAAGGAACAATTCAAAACTGAATTGATAAAATAAAACAAGGTATTTTCCAAGATGACAGTCTCTCCCCTCATCCGTTCCACTTAGACTCAGATAAATTTAGCACCAACAACATGGTTATAATATAGCTTCCAGCAGGATAAACGTCGATGGGAAAAAAAAAGAAAAAAAAAAGAAGGTCACACTACCTGTAAATAGAGAAGGTCGAAAACTTCTAGGACGAAATGATGAAAAACTAAAAGAACATAAAAAACTGGTAAAACAGTACATCAAAGATATCAGGAAAACTCAATTTCTCATTCTCCGTGTACTGATCTTGCACCTCGCAAACCCCAGGAGTACCTCTGGCTGCAATGTCCCAGCCACTCCCACCACTTGTTTGCCTGGGTGTTGTATCGTCCACCTAACAGTGACGACTCCATCTACATCTTTTTCTCTCATACAACATGGCCAAACTTTTAACCATTCATCCCAACTCTCTTCCTCACAAGTGGCGATTTAAATTTTCACCATACAACTTGGCTGGGTGTTGGTACCTCTCTCACGAGCCGTGGCACTTCAGCAAAGAACTTCTGTGACTCCAAGGGCCAAACTCAATCTGTGAATTTTCCAACGTGGATTGCTACAAATGGCAAATCCTCCCTTCTGGACTTGGTGATGACTAATTTTCCTGCCAATGTCTCCTGCTGTTCCTCTGCTCCAATTGGTTCATCTGATCACGTGCTTGTGAAAGTCAACATCTCTCCGGCTATTCTCAGAGAGCTGCCTCAATGCTGGCGGCTCTGGCATTTCACTCAAGCAGATTGGCAGGGACTGCAAGCAGCCATTTCTCTTAAGGACTGGTCTCGCATATCTACTGCCCCAAGTGTGTCCACTCTCAGGAGAGACAGAAAACATCTTTCCAACCTCAGGAATGGACTTTAAAACTGGTCTCCCTCCTCTAAAACCTGGTGGCACCTTGTTAAATCTGTCTCTGGAATATGCTCCCCTTTCCAATCCTTCCTTCTCTTCAAATAGCATCACAGCCAACTTCGCTCGGGAGAAGGCTGAACATCTCAATTCTGTGTTTGTTTCCAGATATTGTGACCCAAACCCTCACTCTTGGTAACAATCATTCCCTGTCATATCCAACTGCTCCTGGCTCTGTCTTTTTCACTTGAGAAGGTGGAGAAGCTTCTTCTTTCAACCATCGACTCTGAATCTGCTACTGGACCGGACGGCACCAGCTCACGTCTCCTAACAACCTCCTCACCTCAGCGCTGCCTTTGACACCATCGATCACACCATCCTCCTCACCCGACTTGAATCCACCTTTAATGTTACCGGCACTGCCCTCTCTTGGATTAAATCATACCTCTCTGACAGACGCCAGTTCATCTCCATCAATAACTGCAAATCCCCCACTGCTCCCATCCCCCAAGGTGTCCCCCAAGGTTCAGTTCTTGGCCCCCTCCTCTTAATCCTGTACCTGTCCCCCCTTGGTCACTTAATTCGCCGTCATGGTCTCCAATTCCACTGCTTCGCCGATGACATCCAGCTTTTCATCTCCACCAAGTCCATCTCCACCGCCACCCACTCTATCCTGACAAACTGCATCACTGAAATAAAATCCTGGCTTCAAATCAACTTCCTCAAACTTAACTATGATAAATCTGAAATAATCATCATTGGCCCAAAAACGCTCACCAAATCCACCCATAACTTTGCCCGCAACATCGACGGTTTCCCAGTATCCACCTCCCCTCACATCCAGAATCTTGGCATCATCTTTGACCAAACCCTCTCCTTCGACAAATACACTAAACACATCACAAAGACAGCCTTCTTTCACCTGAAAAACATCACCCGTCTCCATCCATCCCTCTCCTCCATGGCTGCAGAAATCCTCATCCACACCTTCATCACCTCCCGTCTGGACTACTGCAACAGCCTCCTCTTGGGTTCACCCTCAATAATCATCAATAAACTCCAATACATTCAGAACTCCGCTGCCCGTCTACTCACCCATTCCCGGACCCGTGACCACATCACCCCCGTCCTTTACAAGCTTCACTGGCTCCCCATCCCCCAGAGAATCCAGTACAAAATCCTCCTCTTGACCTACAAAGTCCTTCATAACCTGGCCCCATCCTACCTGACTGACCTCCTCTCCAGACACACTCCCACCCGCAACCTCCGCTCTGCTGGTACCAACCTCCTGACCCCCCCCCCCCCCCCCCATGCGGACCAAATTCACATCCTGGGGGGACAGGGCCTTCTCCATCACTGCTCCCACCCTCTGGAACTCACTACCTCACACCATCAGAGACTCCTCCTCACTCACCACATTCAAAACATCACTCAAGACCCACCTGTTCAACACTGCATTCAACATTTAACCCACAGCATTTAACCCCTGACTATCTCTTCTCCTTCTCCTTCCTTTTGCTTTGATTATTTACCTGTTGATTTTTGTCTTTTTGCACTTGTTTTTTTGTACTCTGTCAAAGCGTCTTTGGGCTTCTTGAAAAGCGCTATATAAAATAAATGTATTATTATTATTATTATTAAACATAGCAGTATACCAACCCATAGGGGCCCTATGGTAGGCCAATGAAGGTCCAAGGGTGGGTGGCACAACACCTGTCAATAAACTTGATGGGTACAGGCCCACTGTGGAGCCAGCCAGTTTTTGGCTAACCAGTGTTTTTATTATATGTAGTACATTTTCTTCTTCTTTTGTATGCGGCACAGGGCTGCGTGTAGCATCATTGGCTGAGTGAGCGGCTGTGCTGCTGATGCAACGCCCTCTGCAAGGTTAGGGCAGGAATTTGGCCAGGGTGCCAGTGACAGCTCACCGACTATGTGGTAGTGAATGTAAGGATGGATTGTGGAAGGGGTAAGCTGAAGTATACATTTTACAACGATCCAAAAACTGAAGCTGAAGTACAAATCCTAAGGCAGAACATTTTAAAATTATTGATGAGACGCAACACTTGCGAACACTACAACACAAGTAATTAGAATCATCGATGATGCTGTGCATATTATTATTTCTGCTCATTATATAATAGTAAGGCAATTTAATGCAAAGTGTTTTCACACAATCAAGATATTTAACTCCACCACCTCGGGTGGATGGAGATTATGCATTCACCTCTGTTTGTTTGTTTGTTTGTCTCGATTGGTCTGTGAGCAGGATATCTCAAAAAGGTAGGGACGGATTCAGAGGAAACTTGGCGAACATGTTGGGTGTGTGATAAAGACGAATTGATTAGTTTTAGTGAATATCCGGACATTGGAATTTTAAAAGTGATTCTTCACCATTGAGAGATCCGGCTAAAACTGATATATAGCACAAAGTATCCAAACATTGTGGACGGGTTATGACAAAAACTAGGTGGATGAGTTGGGTAGGTGACAAGAACAAGCCGATGAGATTATGTTTAAGGTCCAGATGCAGATGAAATCATCAGTGGGTTACAAAATGTATGGTGCAGGTATGCGCTCCATTGAACGCCATTCAAGTTCATCATGCAGTCAAAATAAAATTCTCCAGGATGAAAATGCATTTTGTTTTAGGTACAGAAAGAAGTATAACATTTTTTTAATGCAAAACGATGTGGGGATGGGTTTGCCAAAAATATGCAAAACCAAGGTAGGGCTGGTCAAAAGAAATTATCATGTGAAACTATTCCAACATCTCTGAACAATGGTTGTGCCCATTTGACACAATACATCGACCAATTTGGGGTCACCATCATCACAAACACACAAACACATGTGACTCGTGTGTGTGTGTGTGTGTGTGTGTGTGTGTGTGTGTGTGTGTGTGTGTGTGTGTGTGTGTGTGTGTGTGTGTGTGTGTGTGTGTGCCATTGGTTATCTCCATTTGCAGGTTTCAGAAGGTGGACCGGAGCACTACTATGTCTCAAAGTATCCATCTCCGTTAGCGAGTGTGTGGTGTATGTGTATACAGAAGTGTGTGTACGTTGCTGTTGGCTGCTATCTCCACAGGTGGGTTGGTTCCAGGAAGTGGAACACAGGCTTACCAGATCTCAAAGTATAATTCCATACTTCCTCATTTGCAATTATCACTTTTGGTTCATGTTTCCATGAGATTTTTGCAGATGTGGCAGTGAATTACTCTACAAACTATGTTGTGCCTTTTGTATACAGCTGTTCTGACATGAGCTTTTACATCATGAAAGGAGCTTTCTGTTTCTATCTTGCAGAACCGACACTTGTCCAATTGACCCATTCCGCCATTTCCTTGAAGCCATGGGTGTAGTGTCCTTGATCTTAGGCATTTATTATGAGTAATGCTCCATCCCAATTGAGCTGACCTTTTCTTAGCCATTCCAATGAGCCTTCTTTCTCTATCCTCAATCTGTCAACTCTTTTTTTATATCCCCCTGCTCTTTTACTATTTCCCCACTTGTCGGTGTATATCCGTTGATATTTCGTTTTATATTTTTATTTGTCTTTTTGGCAATTGTTGGGGCTGTATTTGTTCCTGTTCCGGTTTCATGTGACATCTTCTATACACACCTGTCTCTGGAAATTTTTTGCAAGGTGAGTTTGGGATACCTTTTCTAGCGAGCTGTCTTTGTGTTCACATTTTCAAATTAGATTCGGTAGGCTGTTGAACTTTTCACATATTCAGCTAATCCTACAGTTGTCAGTCTGTGCACTTGATTGAGCTCCAACAGGCCGCTACCTCTTTTTCATCTTGGCTGGTACTTTCTCGGGATGTACTGATTTTTTCTGAACATTTTGTGAATTTTGAGGAGTTTCCTTGCTTTGATATCTACTTTATTGATTTCCACTTGTGACCAGTTTATTATTCTGCAACTGGTTTATTATTATTTATTATTTACCAGTTTATTATTTATTAAGTTCTGAATCAAAAACAAAGGTTCTGTAATATTAACAGTGAAATAAAGAATTGTGGAGACCGATTACTTTTGTCAATTTCAACGTATTTTTAGAGAAAATTGTGAGTTATTTGAAAAAAGTGCAAGGGTGCCAATATTTGTAGCCACGACTGTATGAACAGAAGGTATTTGCAACACAAATGATCTGTAATACATATCCGCATTATAATAAGGAACTCGCTTACATGGTCCTTCAATGCAGTAGGCCATTAGGCCAATCAAGTCTGCACAACGGTTGCTTGTCGGTGCTCTGTCCTTTTTAAATGCAGAGCATCATGCAAGGAAGCAGCATGTGCCATTGGTGCAGTTTTTAGAATGCCTTGGCTAACGTTCGAACCGCTGATCTCCCACACTCAAAGCAGACACTCTTACCATTACACCACTGAGTTGGGTTAAATTTTCATGTTCCTTATGCTGTTCATTTACATTAAAGTATCATATTCCCACATGTAACCATTTTGAAGTTGTTAAAAATGCATGTCAGAAGTTTGTGGAACACTCTGCATGAAGTTATTGTTGGCAATTTTACACTTACCCCTGTTATCTGGTTTCCTGCCAGCATTAACTGGGCCTGAGGCAAACTAGAA
>NC_136261.1:170926142-170928642 GCF_964187855.1 Myxine glutinosa
TTGCTTTAATTGTGGAGAATTCGGACACGTTAAAAGATTCTGTCCTAGGGCCTCTTGTCCGAAGTGTGGTGAACCGGGATATAACGAAAGGGTTTGTAAAAAGGCCAATCCCTCCACCGCGCCTTCTGACACCCCGACCATGCTCACTGACACCCGGACCGTATCTCCTGTTACCCTTACCGTACCTTCCGTCACCCGGACCGTATCTCCTGTCACCCCTACCGTACCTTCCGTCACCCGGACCGTACCCTCTGACACCCCGACCGCACCTTCGGACGCCCCGACCGTACCTTCTGACACCCCGACCGTACCTTCTGACACCCCGACCGTACCTTCTGACACCCCGACCGTACCTTCTGACACCCCGACCGTACCCTTTGACCCCCTGACCATACCTTCTGACACCCCGACCGTACCTTCTGACACCCCGACCGTACCTTCTGACACCCCAACCGTACCTTCTGACCCCCCGACCGTACCTTCTGACACCCCGACTGAGTCGTCTGTCACACCGGTGCTTTCCGATTCCAATGTGATGACACCCACCGATGTGACTGACACAACTAGCATTGCCCCCTTTCCCGAACCCATGAACGAAGAATCCATAGTGTATGCTAAAAAGCGAAGAGCACCAGCGCCAAGCATTTTCGCTGGTGCTGCAAAGAAGACGGTCATGGGCGGCACCATTTCCGGTGCACATGTGTCCGAGTGTCCCTCTGACATTCCCTCACTAACTGAGTACATGAATACCGTTGTCAATGACACCAGCGAGTCTCATTATGTAAATGAGCCAAAAAATAAAATTTGTACCTCTCACCTGGAAGTTTCCGAGTGCGAAACCTCCAGTGAAAGTATTACCATTTCCGAGCTGGGAAATGTTTTTCCGCTTGTCCCCCCTTTAAATACCGAGCAGACTAAGGATTCAATAAACGTTCCCACTGTACAAACGGGGCCGGTAAATCTGAGTTTGCTGGGATCTCAAACCCAAGCTCCGACCCCAGATACAAATATCCACCAAAGTGTTAACGAGTGCTCTCGGGAACACCTTGGGAAACTTGTGAAGGTGCCTCCAGACAAGACCGCGGGGGCAGCGGGTAATACCCCAGATCCTGACGACATGTTATCTGACGTGTCTGAGTCCGAAGATGACATTGAGGCAACCGCGCTGTCACAAGCGATGACAGGTCACTCGCAGGTATCCCCTCAACTCATTCTTACCTTCCTTAACGAAACGTATCGTCACCGCAACATTGTCATTAAAGACTATTTCCCTGACTTGGCTGCATTCATTTGCACCGCAAAGTCAATAATCAAAGCACGTGAGGATTTTGACCTGACGAAATCTCAATTCCACAGGTTAAAAAAGTTTGTTACCCGAGCAGGTACGGAGTGTTCCCAAGCACAGGGCGATTTCATTACCACGGAATGAAAAACATTTCCTTTGCGACCTTAAACATGAATGGTGGGGGTGCAAGTCAAAAACTTGTTTGACCGTAAAAAGGCAAATGTTATTTTACTACAAGAGACCCACATCACACCAAACGTGGAACATGACTGGTGCCAAACTTTCAAAGGGCAATGCTATTTTAGCAATCTGTCAGCCTCATCTGCTGGGGTTGGGTTTTTTCTAAAGCCAGGTCTAGCTTTTGAGTCTTGTCATTTTCAGGAAGTCATAAAAGGCCGGCTTATTTCCCTTCAGCTTGCACATCAAAACTTCCGCTGTACCATTTTCAATGTGTACGCACCTAGTGAGAGCAGGGACCGAAAGGCCTTCTTCACCTCCATGGTAAACCACCTGAAATCAGTTGATCTCGACCAATGTGTGTGCATTGGTGGTGACTTTAATTGCACCTTTGACCCTTTGAAGGATAGAAACTCTGCAGAACCCCACCCCGAGTCCCATGCGGACCTATCCCGTTTCTTTAAGACGGCCGGTCTACTGGATGTTTGGCGATTGCATCACCCCAACATAGTCCAGTTTACCTGGTGTCGATGTGCCAATGGCCGGGTGTCTTCGGCAAGACTCAACCGCTGGTACATTAACGTACCCTTTAGGAACGTCGCGGCCTCTTCAGGTTATTTTCCGTCATTGTTTTCAGACCACCATATGGTAACCTTAGATCTTTCTTTTCCTCGACCCACATGCAGAAATAGTTACTGGAAGTTTAACGTTAAACTTTTAGAAGATAGTTTATTTACAGACTCCTTTCGTGATTTCTGGGCTGAAATGAGTACTACAAAATCTTCTTTCTCCTCAATTAGTCTCTGGTGGGATAAAGGCCCAAATTAGAGTATTTTGTCAACAATTTAATTCGCACTGTACCAATGTAAAACATATCACGATGGCTTGCTTGGAAGCAGACATCTTAAGGTTAGAGAGCAAGTTGGCCAATGAGAGCAACCCAGTGAACTATCGGTTGCTACTCGAGAAGAAGGCCCAATTAAGGGATTTGATCCATGAAAAAGCAGCGGGCACACTAGTTAGGCTAAGAATACAGAA